>NC_090707.1:15631069-15931069 GCF_040954835.1 Lepisosteus oculatus
CTTACTAATGTCTAAATAAATCAACACATTAGAAACCAGTGGGAATGATACTGTATCAAACACTTTGACAAAGTGACTTTGTGTTCTACAGATGTCCACCTATTCCGCTCCACACAACTGTATGAGAGTGGGAGTGAAACACAGAAATTGGATCAAGGCTCATAGTAACGACCAATCCCAAATAACATTTTTAGAGCAACTGGTTTAACAAACACCTACAAATCAATTACCCTAATTAGCTCAGGTGAAACAAAAACCAGAATACAGACAGGTGTTCCAGGCTTACAATCCCTACGTTCGAGTAAACAAGTACAATAAAAAAAATTATATTATCAGATAATAATAAATACTATTATCTAACAATATAAAGTCTAATATTGATCTAATAATGTAAACCTTTATGGCAGGAGACTAGCAAAATATGCTGCAGGATGGCATAACCATGTTAAACAAATATAATGGATTAAATGTGTGAACACTTTTTTCCTTTATCTTTTAAAAAATCTAACATACTGTAGATCTGAGCACAGTATAGAGAATTTATTATGGTGCTAGTTTCACATTTAAGGTCAGAGATCCTAGTTTAAATAGTTAATAGGGAAAAGGTTTGGAACCTTATAAGTTGTTTTTTTTCCATACATCTGATTCAGCAATTCTTTTAAGAGAATTTGTTCAGTAACATTTGTGCTGTCTTATATAATAAAAATTACATGGTACAGTACATTTCGATCCTGCACAACAGGCTCAATGGATAATGTTAATATGTACAGCCAGACATCATTAATGATTCAATTTATATTTCCTAGACAGTGACAAAACTGCTGTTGCCATATGTTCAGTTAACTCATGAATGGCATTTATGTAATCAGCTCAGTTATGCCTTGGCATTTAGTCAGGTTAGTTTTACCCTTCCGTTGCTGCAATAGTAATCCTGCTCAGTTTGAGAGGATTTAAACATCTGGTGTTTATGCTTGGCTGAGGAGCCAATGACTTGAAGCTTCTATACTCAGTAATTTTAACTAGATGGAGTCCTATATAATACTGTGAAATTATGACAGAAAAGTCTTAATTCAGAATCCCCCCTAAAAAACCAAAGCTCCTTCAATGATTGTTCTCTAGTCAGCAGTTGTTCAATACGTTTATGTACTGTAGATCAGTGTCATTAGACAGTGTATTTCTTTCAGGTCGTTACTGAATGTATGTATGGTATGTACTCTTTAGCTAAATAAGGTCACACATCCATAACTAACAATATATACCATTAAATTAAACAACCAAAAATAAAAGATTTCAGGGTTTGTCCATTAAATTAAAAAACAAAACATTCCATTTCAAATGTCAGTTAAATTTAAAGATATAAACTTAAAAATATTACATTTTAAATATAAATGTTTCTCCTGTTTAAGAAAGAAATAAAGAGTGTAGTCAGTATATAATTTTAAAACAGTGATATACTGTACATTTGACTCCAAACTATTCACAGCCTTGGTACAATGTAATATGCTTAAATACATTTTTAGGAAAAATGCAAATACTTATTTGCTATTGGTTGCAATTCAATTGCATAGTTTTCAGAATTGTTCACACAACAATAAGAATTTCATTGCCTCTGACAAGTGCCCTCAGTTTTAATAAGGTCCCCAACACCAGAAGATATAGAATAGAAACAATTTAATTCAGTACAGCATATATTCCATCGAGCCACATAATGCAGTTCTGCTTTATAATGTCAAATATACAGTATGTATAATGTATAATGTCATATATAAAAATACACGTCAAATTTGGCATGTATGTGTCTTTTCTTTTATATTGCTATGTTACAGACATTAACCAGATTCATGCCATGATTGAACAGTAGTAATTAGAGACACTATCCCAATAGAGACACTTGCCATAGTTTGCATATTCACAACGGGTTGTTGCCCTCATGTGTCACCTAGCCTTTCACATGTTGGTATCCACAGTCAAAACTTGGATGTCTTATGGATTTATACTGTATATACAGTAATAGTATGTACAGTGATTGAAGGAGATTAATCTTTTACCTTAGATTTTTGGACAGTTCCCTAATTTTCCTAGAGATGAGGCACTGAGTATAAGGTTTTATTGTTCAACTTATGTTAACTTTCCTGAGCCTTTTGTGAAACGACCAGATAACTAAATAACATTAGAAGATTACATGGACAGTTATTATTTCCAACACATTTACAGGGAATTAACACATTTTGACATAGTGCATTTAGAAAAACGAATTGTTTTTTTTAGTAATTGTATTTACTGTTCAGTGTTCTGTACGCCTTTGTATCCATTTTTAAAAGATTTCAATTCAGAGATACTGAAAAAATGTACACACCTACATGTTCTGTGCTAAATCAACGTTTATAGCTCAGTAAGTGTATGAATATATTTGGGGGCTTTTGAATCTGTCAACCATCACAATGAAATTAAATCCTCCATAATGCTCATCACAGCCTCAGCAATTATGTATACACAAAGATGTGACGGACCTGCATAATATCACATTTTGTGGGTGCATAATTGTGTTATCGTGCGACCACGACAATCGTAACAAAACGATTAGCTAATAGGTGCACCTGTTGTGACTAGCTTGTAATAAGCGCCTTTTACTGCCATGAGTTCATCATGGGTACCTTTCTCTATCACATATCCTCGAGACATCACAGCTATAATATTGGAATTCTGAATTGTCGATAGGCGATGAGCAATGACAATGCAAGTCCTTCCTTGTCTGGCTTCGTCCAACGCAGCCTGGACAGTCTGCCAAACATAAAATAAAGGTTACTCTGATTATTAGTAACGCCCAGGTCTGAATTGGTACTGAATGCTTTTCGACATCTATAGCTTCCCCCTTACATCATCTTAATTTTTAGATCCAAAACAGGACCTTCTAGGCTCCAATATGCTCCAATGCAGGTTGTATAGGATGAAATAAAAGTTAACATATCCATGCAGTTGCACGGTTTCACAAAGATTCTTGCAATTCATCCTGGTAAGGGATGGTGTCCTTTCAATAATCATTGAGTCTCCGTTTTTGAGTTCCATTATATTATAATCTTAAACAGTGATATGCTGTCATAATGGTATACCGTACCACTCCTAGCAGTGGTAATATTCTAGAGAGTGATTATTACCTTTTCACTCTCTGTGTCTAATGCAGATGTTGCTTCATCCAGCAGTAAAATCTTTGGATCTCGAATGATGGCTCTAGCAATGGCAATACGCTGCTTCTGTCCACGAGATAGCTGTGACCCCTGGGAACCAACATTGGTGTTGTACTTCTGTAGAATACAAAAGTAGCCTTTAATTCCATTAAAAATTAACATGAATCACACTTTCCAGTAAGTGTGTACAGGGCTTTTTTCTCATTGCATTGCATATGTTTTGTCAAACTAATATGACATACTGTGGTTACCTACTGTAGTAATGTCTGTTTTGAAGGAAGCGATGGATAAAGATCTTCATAGTAATGAACTGATATATTAATTTGACCTTTATTGGATAGTTTCCAAACATTTCTTACCTCAGGCAGGGACATGACAAAATCATGCAGCTGAGCTTTTTTTGCAGCAGAAATGACTTCATTCATGCTGACTTCATGCATGTTGATGCCGTATTTAATATTTTCAGCAATGCTACAGTCAAACAATACAGGCTCCTGAGAAACAATTCCAATTTTTGACCTCAGGAAGGATACATTGACGTTCCTGGTGTCATGTCCATCTATCCGCTACAATGACAAATACAAAAAAGCATTAAACCTGTAGAACCGGTATTTGTCCCTTCTAAAGCACATGCAGTAATGGCTGAAAAAATAATAAAATTAAGATTGTTCATACCTAAATCACTTTTTTAATTAGGGCTGGCAGGCTTTTTGATTTTCATGTCACCTGAATTATCTATGTAACAAACTATTGACATACTTTAACCTAATATGTTTTATGTTCAAGATTCCTATTTAATCATTTTCTTAGGTGAACTGTTTTATTTAACAATAATAATAATTATAATAATTGCTTACACGCCAACGGAAAATTTGGCCAGGACACCAGGGTTACACCCCTACTCTTTTCAAGAAACGCCCTGGGATTTTTAATGACCACAGAGAGTCAGGACCTCGGTCTTCCACCTCATCCAAAGGACGGCCTGTTTACAGTATAGTGTCCCTGTCACTATATTGGGGTATTAGGACCCACATGGACCACAGGGTGAGCATCCCCTGTTGGCCCCACTAACATCTCTTCCAGCAGCAACCTTAGTTTTTCCCAGGAGGTCTCCCATCCAGGTACTGACCAGGCTCACACCTGCTTAGTTTCAGTGGGTTGGCAGCTGTAAGTTGCAGAGTGATATGGTTGCTGGCTGGCTGGCTGGCTTAAAACTAGTGTAAATAGAAGAAGATCACTTTACTGGCCATACACAATTTCTTGTATTAGGAATTTGTCTTTCCCAACGTGCTCTCCATGAGACACACAGACAGGGAGAGAAGCTTGGGGTTAAGGGACTTGCTCAGGGGCCCACCAGAGTAGGATTCCTCTGCTGGCCATGGGATACGAGCCAGAAACCTTCCAGCCACAGGCTCAGATCCACCACACCGCCCCATCCCTAAGTGTCCCTAATCTATATCCCTAAGCGTCAGTTTTAAGGTCTCCTGTCTTATTGGATAATGGCTTGCCTTGTGTTAGTTTCATGTCAATAAAATCCTCTTTATTGAACTTACTACTTTTCCCTCATCTGGATCGTAGAATCTCTCCAGCAGCTGAACACTTGTACTCTTACCACAGCCACTACTTCCTACAAAGGCCAAGGTCTGTCCAGGCTTCACAGACACACACAAGCCATTGAGCACTGTGATATCTGGCCGGGCTGGATATGTGAATTTGCAGTCCGTGAATTCAATGTCTCCTTTGAAGTTTGACTATTGGGAAGAAGAAAACTGTGAATAAGATATTTGACACCCATGAAGTTAAGTCACTGCCAATCTCCAGTGTATTACATGTCAAAACTGCCAAATCAACACAAATGTTATTCAAATTATTTAGCCTATACTTTACTACAGCTACTAAGATCCAAGGCAATCAGATGGTAAAAAGTGAAAATAGAAAAACAAAAACAGAATAGAATAAAAAACAAAAATCTTAATACAATATTTCACAATTATACTATAAATGACACAAGTTAACATTAAAACAAAATATTGTAATTCTGTATCAATCAGACTTACAGAACACATGATCTATTACTCTTAAGAACCAAATGTGTACAAAATTCTTATTTTCATAAACCATTGAGCAGATTGAAATACTGTAATTCTGGATAATGCAGTATACGGTAGTTCACATAACTATGTTTAAAGTGTAAAACATAAAATCAAAAAACAGATTATTTACTAATGTCTAAAATGCATGTCCTGATCATTTCTGACAAGCATTGAATGTTCATGGCATATTTAACACAAGTCAGTTTGGATGCCAACCAAAAATAAGTACATAAAAGAACTGTGTTGAGGAGACTGTTTGCAGATGATGCAAGTGATCTAACCAGGCATTTTTAAGGCACAAAAATCCCATATAACTGCTGCCTGGAAACCACTGGCATCTGCAATTTGGAGATGATAAATGCACTTCACTTAACACTACCCCAGCAAAGAACAGAGTGACTTTTATGTTAATTAGTCCTTCAGAGACCATGAACGCTTTAGGCAAATTAACATGGTAGAATTCCTAATGCCATAGTAACGCACTTATAAACAAGCAGTTTATGACAGAGACACATTAACAACATCTGCCACAATAAGGTTAGCAATCTGTGTGCAATTTGCTTTGCAAATCAAATTTATCGCAAGTGACACTGACACCTCATGCTACAGAGATCATGTTGCAAATACAGTACACGTACAGTATAGTACCAAGAGTATGGTCCATCAGAGACTGACTATGTTTAGTTATTTAGCTGCCTCTTATACACCCTGATTCCACACAGCCCAAAAAAGCTAAAAACACTTTGTAGTTTGATATTATCAAAAACCAAACCCTTCTCCACAGAACTGTGAAAAACTCTGGTAAAAGTGTCTGCCATAATTAATAGAGATGGCAAATAATGGCTTAAAATAATGGCTTATAACCCTTGTATATGTATCATATAAATTCAAAGACTGTATTAATGTTTGAGTACTGTATAGTGCATTACATGTAAATGCAATGTACACTATACACATACAGTACTGTACTGTAAAACACAATAATACCAGTCTTACCCATTTTTCCCCTTCCTCACTATAAACATTGATTTTGGGAACCTGGTCAAGAAGTTGAAAAAACCTCGCAGCCGAGATTTTGGCTTTTGCATAATCTGGTGTATAGGACGAAGCTCTCCCCAGAGCAGTTCCACTTGTGACTATAGCCGAGATCACTCTAGAGCAAAGGGGAGGTAAAAAGAAAACATGAGCTTCAAACTGAAGTTGCCCAGTCAAAATCAGAAGGACATCAACTTCACAAAGAAACAGACACCTGAACACGTAGCTGAAGTGGAGTCCCTCTTCACTGACCAGGTATCCTCCAAACCTGTAAGACGCTGAGTTGGCCATGAACACCACACACTGAGCAAAACCATAGCAAGCTCCATATACATTGGCTTTTTTAATGGCTGCCTTATATGGAGCTTCAAGCTGCGCCTCGTACATTTCAACAAACGCCTTCTCTTTCCCAAGGCCAGCAATTGTTCTAATGTTGTTCAGCGCTTCTCCTGAAATCTGCAATGGGAAGGAAAAAAAAGTTTTTTTTGTTGTGTTTTGGAGTCATAAAGGTATATAAGATTGTGGTGTGGTTGTTTGAGGCTCAGTATAAGACCTAATTTTGTTTCTGAAGACAAATATGAAGTATTTTTAATGCCTAATAAGCTTTTTGATTGGGTAATTTTAAACAACATATTTGACTGAAGTTAAACTGTGAAGAAAAGCTTCTTAAATGAATGTTCACGGAATAAGTGCGGTGTCGAGGGAGTGCCAGGATCAGAAGGATCATCTGGAGTGCCTCAGTTCCCTGTTCTGCCTGCTACTGCTCTGGCCCCTGAGAGGAAAACTAGAGCAGAACAACAGGAAGAGACTCTAGAAGATCTTAAATGGGCAGATGAAAACCGCAGCAAAAAAAGAAAACAGAACCTCAGATTTTGTGCACAAAGAATGAGCTCTTTGTCTTGACTGAGCGAATGTACTTGTGAAACTGGAGATTCTCTCTGTAATACTTCAGTAGCAGATTACTCAATGTGGGGTTTAGTTAGATCAAAGGTCAGACTGCTTGGACTAGGATTAGATTAGTGACCAGTGGGTCTAGGAAAAAGTATTTTGCTTTACTGTTATTGTTTTTATTCTTCTTTTGAAGACTCCTGAAATCAGTAAGCTTATTGTTTTCTTCTATTTTGTACCTGCTTAGCCCTTCTTGGTATTGCCATATGAATCCTGTACTGCTTTAAATCTGTGATCCCTCTAAGGCGTCTAAATAAAAATGTTTGTTTTAAAAGCTTGCCTCACAGATATGACCTTATCTGGAATCCAATCAACTAGTCGCTAAGGGTCACCTTTGGAACCTTCTCCAAAGGAATTAGCCTTGCAAGATCATTAGGGGTGCTACACCAGCTCTGCCCTGGAGTCTTAGGGTTTGCCCCTCTAGGGGCAAGAGACTCAGTAGTACAAGGCTAGCATCCACTCAGTGTCCTTCACAAGGTAACTCCTGTGCTTTGCTAGTTGATCGACAACACAGGCTTCCCAGGATGAACCCCCTGGTCTGGACCTCCAAGGTAGAGAGAGTCTGTGTGCCTCAGTGTAAACTCTCCCCTCACAACAGGGCGACATGATAGTGCAGTGGTTAACATTAGTGTCTTACACCACCTGGGCCCTGGGATCAATACATCGGGTGCTATCTATGTGGAGTTTGTATGTTCTTCCTGTTTGTGCGAGAGTTTCTTCTGGGTCCTCTGATTTATTCAAACAGACCAAAGACAAACTGGTAGCGTAATTGGCTTGTGGGAAAATTTGCCCTGGTGCGAATGTACAGTATGTGCCCTGTGATTGATTGGCGATGGATCAAACATGTACTGTAAAAGGAAGACTATTACCAACCATAATGCATTTCCTAATATAATGCTGTTAAGGTGAATATTTCACTTTTGAAAAAAAGTGCAAATTAAATTAGACGTAGTAAACCCAACATTCACATACAGTGTACTGTATTTGCTGCCGATTACTGTAGAACTCCAAAATTCTATTTCTTTTACAATTCAAAAAGAAATATTCATAAACCTACCCTTCCTGCTGCCTCCATCGCATCCTTGTCCTGCTTTGCAAAGCCTGTCAGCATTTTTGCTTGAAATCCACCAGATAATGCCAAGAACGGCAAGAAACACATGATGACTAAGCTGAGTTTCCAGCTGAAGTAGAATGAGATAATGATGGCAACTCCAACATTAGTCAGAGAGTTCACTATCATGCCTATCTGAGAGCCTGTGGCCTGGAATCAGAACACAAAATGTTACCACTCATACTGTATGTCTTACAATGCAGACCCTGCATATAGTGGGGAACTGTAGGCATGTGAGAAAAGACATAAAGAGAGACAGCAAAAAGTCGTGATTGCATAAGTAGCAAACCCTTTGCTGTGGCAAACCTAAATCAATTTAGGTGCACAAAATGACCTTAATGAGCCACAACAAGGTGAGCGACCTCTGTCAGTATGCAGTAAAGTTGGTTCACATGATTTCAGAATAAATTCATAAGGTAAGTGAATTTCATGCAATAATTCAACCAAGAAGACTAAAGAGCTTTTAAAATAACTCAGGACAATGTAATATAAAGGCACAGATCATTAGAAGAGTATATACTGTAAAAGCACACAGTGTCTAGAGTTTCAGTCTATTAAATACTTAAAATTAAAAAATTAGAATGAGCATTCACCTTCCTTCAAGACAAACAATGGGCAAAACTTGCAAAAATCAGGAAAAAACCTGTGGCTGTACTTGCTGCCATAGGTGTGTCACCCAAATATCGAATTCATAGGTCTGAATACTTCTGCATTTGGCATAATTCATCATTTGCTGGCGAAATCGTGCAAAAATTAAATTTTCATTTAAAAAATGTGTATTCATTATTTTGTATTACTTTCACAAAATAGGGCATCACAGGAAATGTCTGAATACTTTTGCAAGGCACTACAATTAAATGGGAAAGGTATTGGACAATAGCAGAAACTGAGAAAGAAATACATTGCAACTGGAAACAGCTGTGAGACACAGCAAGTTAGTTGTAAATGAATTATATCCTAGCATTTAATAAATGTCAGGCAACTCCCAACATTTGTTTCAAAGGCTAGTTGGGAACATGTTACTTATATTTAAGTAATAAAAGCTAATACCAATCATTTTTTACTAAAATGTTAGGTATTAAGACTTTACTACCACTCAATAAAATGTATTTCAGTAATACAGTAAAATCTAGGTTACTGGTATCTCCTATTCTATTTAACTCACTCCCTGGACTTGGGAAGCATCTGTGGCAAGTCTTGTGGTCAGTGCTCCTGGACTGTTCCTGTGGTCATCAAACCACCCGATCTCCTGTCCCAGCATGGCTTGAAAGCCCAGCTTGCGAAGTCTTCTGGTAAGAAGTTCCCCTGACTTGGAGAATGCATATCCCTGAGAGAAAGAGCGAGTCAGGATGTAGTAACTTGCTACAGAAAACTGCATGGAATTTTCGCATGCTAATTTAAAAAAAGGCTTTTCTTTTTACCTGCAGCATTTGTGTAAAAAACGAAATGAGTCCAATGAACACAAAAAACAAGCAAATTCCATCAATTTCTCTTTTCTGTTGTTCTGTATCGGGCATTGAAAATGTCTGCAACACAAAAGTCGAACCGTGGTTTAGAAATTAAAAGAGACAGAACAGTGAGTTTTGGCCAAATGGATTTCTTACCCTAGCAGAGGTCAACAGAGAGTTTTCATATAATTTAACTAGCACTTACTCCAAGAATCTGGCTGAACAGGAGAGAATACATGGGGCTTACTCCCCCGTTCACCGCAGCCCCCAAAGTACCAAACAACATGTAGGGCCATTCTGGTGCATTGTACTTCAGTATCCGGGCCACAGGAGCTGGCTCCACTGGCTCCTCTTCCTCCTCAGTCTGAAGTACAAATAGGGGACAGGACGAGCGGGCAGATGAGTCTAGGTTACTTGAGAGATCTTGGGAGAATGTGGAGCATTTACAATTATTACCAGTCAGTACTGTTCAGACTAACCTTACTTTTGACATCCTGTGAAGCAACAGACTGAGTGTAGGATCTTGGTCCCAATTCACCCGCAATAGGCACAGAGGACTCTGGTATGACGTTGGACAACTGCGATCTAGACCTCTGGCGAATTGAAGCTCTGAGGAGAAAGTAGGGCTTACTGTATCAAGAATAGAAAACCCGCTGCAAGAACCTTCGGCCTTGTTCTTCTTTTGTGTTGTTTTCTCAAAGATGTTTCTCAAAAACTTTGTTCCACTGTGGTATAACTACTGAGCAATATTACAATAGGTGCTGCTGAATAAACAGAAATTGTAGTAAAGGCAAGAATATATGTCTAATTACTGGGTAACACAATAATGTAACCACTAATGATACATTATGGTAATACAGTAGAGTGCCTTGCAAAAGTATTCAGACCATTCCTATGGTGTCCCCATTTTTTAAAATTACAAAATAAAAGCATAAGTATGACCTATTTCTTACATTATTTTTTAAAGGCAATTCAACTATATGTCATTAAGGTAATTTTGTGCACCTAAATTAATTTCCTTTTGTTTGTTTCTTTGCTTTGAATGTGTGGAGAAAATCATGTATGCAACATACTGTATATTAATTGCTACTTAAAAGTGTCATGACTGCAAACTTTACACTGGTCTGAATTTTTTTGCAAGGCAGTGTATTTCACTTACTGTTAATGTAATGGGTGATTTGTTTGTGCAATTTTGCAGGACATACCGTAAACTAGCCCGGTAACTCCCTGCCCGCAACATACTCCTCGTCTCGCATTCTTCAGGCACTTCATCCTCAGCCACTTAAGACAAATTGATCAAGAAGTACAGAAGTAAAAAGATCAGCCATGGTGACACTGTATTATTAGTTATATACAGTAATTATCTTTATTTGCTGTGTTCCCTACAGTTCTTGCCACAAGACTTACTTTGCCGAGCCTTCTGATTGAGGGCTTTGTCTCCTTGGGTTTGAAGAGTCACTAAAGTGAAATAAATCCCTTTTCTTTCCAGAAGCTCGTCATGCTTCCCCCTCTCCACAGCTTGGCCATGTTCAAAGCCCACGATCACATCAGCGTTCTTGATTGTTGAAAGACGATGGGCTATGGAAATAGTGGTGCGCCCCATCCGCACCTCCAAACACAAAATTGAAACTTCAAGTGAGAAAATCAAAAGCTTGAAGTTCAGACGTCACAAAGTTACTAATTTTATATTTATGAACTTCTTATTGTGGTATTAATTAGATTCGTACACATATTGATTTTTGCTCAAAATGTAGTTATTAGTTGCATTGTTGTGTAGCAAATGATTGTGAACATAATTTCTTATGCTGTCTGATTTTCTTGGTTGTCTGCTTTGGAATGGTTTTGTGAAACACTGAATTTAGAAGAGCAAACCTTGTCTAGTGCTTCTTGTACCACGGCCTCACTCTCGTTGTCGAGCGCGGAGGTGGCCATGTCCAGCAGCAGGATTCTGGGATTCCTGACGAGAGCTCGAGCGATGGCGATTCTCTGCTTCTGGCCCCCACTCATCTGTCCTCCGCCCTCCCCCACCAGGGTGTCAAATTTCTGAGTAACAAATGACGTTATGACATAGCACAAAATCATTCTGTGCCTTACAAAAGTTTTCAGACCCTTGCACCATTTTCATATTCTGTTTCTTTAAGCAAAAAAAACAAAAAGAAGTAAATAAGGCTGGTAATATGAAAGAAAATGGCAAAAGGTTTGATTCCATAAGTAACCAGACCCTATGCAGTGGCAAACCTAAATTAATTGAACAAGTAATAGGTTTATTCCATGCTGAAAAAAAGAAGAAAGAGAACACAACGTTTCGGCCGTGGAGCCTTCTTCAGGTGTCTTCTTCAGGTGACACCTGAAGAAGGCTCCACGGCCGAAACGTTGTGTTCTCTTTCTTCTTTTTTTCAGCATGGAATAAACCTATTACTTGTTCCTTTGCAGCCTACGCATGCTGACGCAGCTACCCACCTAAATTAATTGAGATGCACAAAATTATCCTAATGATTCGCAAAATGAGGTGAGTGGCCTCTGTCTGTGTACAATAATTGTTGTTCACATGATAAATGCACTATCTCTGTAAGGTCCTTCGGGCAGGTAGTGAGTTTAAAGCAAAGATTCAATCATGAAAACCAAGCAACTTTCAGAACGAAAGGTATACAAACTTTTAAAAGACCTTAATATTTCTTTGAGTTAAGTTCATCACCAAAAAGTGGAAGGCACTCAGATACTACCTAGATCAGGCGTAACTTCAAACTGAGGGGGCAGGCCAAGAGGAAAGTGTTTAAGGATGCCAACTTGAGGCCGGTTCCATCTTTGACAGAGTCTGTCGGTCAACAATATTCCAGTCCAGAATATAGTCACTACAGAAAAGGGGCTTGTTCTGAACTGGAAAAAGCATTCATGGGATATTACAAACATGTGACAAAAGGGCAGATAAGAAAGTTTAAAAGTTTTGATCTAAATGCTAAACGTTCCTGTTAATGTCAATGATAGGAACATAGATGGGGCAAAATACTGGCAAATCTTAGCAGAAAATCTGCTTTAGATTTACTGTAAAACTGGGACAAAATTTTACCTTTCAGCCAGGTAATGACCCAAAGCGCAAAGTTAAAGCTACGCTTGAGTGGCTTAAGAATATGCCCTTGTGTCACAATCGTAAACCCCTCCTCTTAAGGATGCTCCAGCCCTTCCTTGTTTTATACTCATCTCCTGCACCTGCCACTGGTTCAAGCCCCCCGTGCTTTATAAGCCAGACGTTCCTGCCTATCGGGGGCTCAGCTTTGGAAGATGGATGCCCGGAAGCCCGCCTATCCGTGAGTCCAGGAGCGACTCGATGGTACAGGCTTCATCACGGCGTCCTGACCTTCTGAGTCCAGGATTAGGGAGCGTCTGGTCCCATTACCCCCTTTTTATTCCCTCGACCCTTCGCCGGATCCCGCTCCGGCTTTTAACTCTGTTTGTCTGTCAGGATTTATTACCCGGTCTTGGACATTTGCTACACTCATGGATTTGCCTCGAACTCCCTTGGACTGTTTGCCTCGGCCACACCTCCCCCGAACACTAGTGCACCATGGACACGTCCCCTATTTTCCTTCCAGCTCCTAGCATGCCTTTTTCCCCATGTTTTCTTCACTCCCCCCCCAGATTGTGTTGTCTGCATAACATTCCCATTGAAAATCTGAGAAAAGACTTAAAAACCACTGTCTGTAAGCAACTGCCAAGAAATTTAGTGAGCTAAGGCAAATTCTGCCAAGAAGTTTTTAGACTTAATGCAAAAGACTTGATTTTGTCATTGCTGCCAAAGGGACTTGCATCAAATATTGAGTTCACAGAGCTGAGTGCTTCTGCAACTTGATAAGTCAGTATTTTTCTTCTTTTTAGTTCCAGCTGATGTTTACTGTAGCTTCTCTTACCCTTAGAATTCTTCAGTTTGAACATTCAGGTTTTTGAATAAGACTTTCAAATTGGACTCCAAAGGAAGGGCCTGTACCTGTGGTAAGTCCATGATAAAGCTGAAGGCATTGGCCTCCTTGGCTGCTCTCACAATGTCTTCCATTGACGCATCTTTCCTCCCGTAGCGAATATTCTCAGCAATGGTGGTGGCAAACAGAACGGGCTCTTGTTCCACTATGCCAATCAGAGAGCGCAGCCACTGGATATTCAGGCTACGTATGTCATGGCCATCCAGAGTCACCTTTCAACAGAGTATTACACAAGCGGTCAAAATTATGTGAATAGATCCATCCACTTTGTAACTCAATTAATAATAATTCAAATATGCAAAGCAATATCAACTAAAATTCACTGGGTGTATAATCTAAAAATTAAACTTAATGAAACTTAAGACAAATACTGTACATCACTCTTCCTGCTTTTACTGTATAATATCTTCTTGCAACAATGAAATTGGTCAAGTTGTATTGCTGAGTTAGGGTTAGAATAAAAAAAAATTGAGTTATAGCTAATGCAAACCACATTACGATATCAATGAAGAGCTACACTGAAAATGAAATGTACTCATAAACTCAAGATTTCACTCTTCTGGAATTTCTCCTCCTTCCTAAAACACATTCATAACTTAATTGAATGTGTAGCTCTAAGGGAAGATACAACACTGACCCTACCTCAGAGTTTTTTATGTCCTTTTTTCAATGTCTTCAATTATTCAGTTAAATATACATTACTTAACATTAACATATGTTTGATACACAGTTTGTTCCATTTTAAACTTTTTCATTTATGTTTTTTTTAAGTGTGAGGGAAACTAATTATAGTTCTTGTTAGCTATGTTAAACCATTACAGCTACATGGGAAATGGAGTTCTCTTAAACTAGAGCGTGTAGTGTTCTTCCTTGCTGTTTAACATGTTCATTCTGTGAATAATTCTATTTCAAAACACTTGTATGAAGGCAAATTGGCCATGTGCCTAATAAACATCTTCATAGGAGCTATTTCAGCCCAACTTCTAGTTCTATCATGAACCACCACAGACGTCTCTTAAATCAGGTATTGAGCCTACACACACTATACTACTACAATAAACCATTCATAAAACTGAAACTGATTTCACTGGGGACAAAAAATAGATAAGAATTGAATGCTTTGTGACTGTTTGAAATATGTGGTGGAAAAGGTTTGGCTTAACCTGGTTGGTTAGCGAATAACGACCTGGTAACAGGAGGAAGAAGTTTGAACCCCACTCAAACTGAGTGAACCCAGGGGCAGCTGCAAGGTGGAGATGGGGTGGAGAATGGACGCTTGAGACGAATGCGAAGGGACATGTTTGTGTTCGATACATTTAGCTAATTTCCGTAACGATGGTGATTAGGAACAGCTGAGTCAGATTGTCGCTGTTGACCCTCCCAAGCTTCACTTCTCTTCAAATATTCACCATCATCATCTGATTTTGTTTGAAAGGTACCATAGCTCTTACGCATAAAGTTCTGCAATTGATATACGGACACATGATTTGTATGGGTACAAATTTGTATTTGTGGTAATAACTTAGGTGTCCGCATCTGTGTGCTTATATCGCCATACCATGCCTTCCTTGGGGTCATAAAACCGCTGGATGAGCTGAACAGCCGTGCTTTTACCAGCACCACTAGGTCCCACGAAAGCTGTCGTTTCTCCCGACTTGATGACCATGTTCAGCTGATCTAAAATCTGTGGAAAAACCGCGATACCGTGGTTAAGTGAAATGATCATAGCAGCTGATCATAGCACTGCTAAGGGTGCTTGTTCAAAAAATGGGAAATACATTGCAAGTCTTCAGTATAAACCATACAGCAGTTTATAATGTAACGTTTAAAAAGACAAAATGTATGCTTAGCTTCCATACATCTACAGTATAGCCGCATAGCTGGCACATAGAGGAGAAACTGTTGAAATAAACCAAAATAATGCACCTTGACATCAGGTCTTGAGGGGTAGTGGAAAGTGACATTATGGAACTCAATGTCTCCTTTAATTCTGTCTAATTTGTATCCAGCATCTGACATGCAATCAATTTCTGGCTCCTAAAAATCAGACACACAGATCAAATCAAAATGTTACATTTATCTCACAAGACGATTCATGTCCTAATTGTGAAGTTTTGTATGGCTAGGAGACAGCCTCTTTCCTTCGTGTCTGGGTTAGTGTAGGTGCAGTGCTGTAACCCCTGTGTGTGTTGTTTAGCCCCCTTTCCTGAGTCCTAGACCTGCTCCATTCCTGCTCCATTCCATCCCGAAGCCCACGGTCATTACAGATGTAATTAGCAATTAATAATGTTTTATACACAACGTACTTCACACACTCAAAGCAACAAAAAATAAAGAAGCAAAAAAATAATTACTATTAAAGGGAAATCAAAAAACCACGACTGCATAAGTTTTCAAACTCTTTGCTGTAGCTAACATTAATTCATTTTAGGTGCACAAAAATACCTTAAGGAGCCACACAATTAGCTGAGTGGTCTCTGTGTATGATAGAAGTGCATGATTTTGGAACACCTGTCTCTGAGAGTTCCTCGCTCTGGCAGTGAATTTCAAGCAAAGATGTAATCATGAAGACTGTAGCTTTCATAGAAAATCAGGGAACAAAAAAATGTTAGGCTCTCAAAATCCTTGTAAGCACTGTCAACACAGTGAAGAAATTAGAGGCCCATTCTACAGTACCCCCCAGACACTACCTAGAAAAGGCAGTCAAGCAAGGAGGAAACTGGTTAGCTCACTCTGTCAATGGTCTCAAAGATAATTGTTGCTGCTCCACGTCCAGAAGCAAAGGCTTCTAAGCATGGGGAAGCCTGTCCCAGGTTTAAGGCCCCAATAAGCACTCCGAAAAACACCTGCAATCACAGCAGAAGAAACACTTTTTTCAAAATGTGGCAGGCATTGGCCATGTTAAAGAACATGAATTAGAAATGAAAAAAGGTTTGATTTGTTCTCTACTGTTGCAATCATTGAATTGCAAACTGATTTGAATATTTCTGGGAGAGTGTTCTGAGTGTTTATAGCAGGAATGAATGACATTGATCCTTGAGAGCCACAATCCAGTAGGTTTAATGATTTACCCTTAATCATCACTTTTTAAACTCTAGGGGCAATTTCATGCTAAAGAAGCTATTGTGTTTTTATTGGAATAGTATGGATTGTCTCAGCAATAAATTGGGGTGGTCAACACTGGACATGTAGATTCACAATCCAGCAGGTCTAAAAGGTCACCCCATGTCATCAGTTTTTAAAGATTTGAAACATTTGACTCTTAAGTAATTTACTTGTTTTGTTAAAATAGTTTGATTAAATAAAGAATGTGTTTTCCTTTCAGATGATCTCCACCCTTTACACAGGGGTAATTGCCTGGTTCGAAGGTGTTGACTGAAAGCAAACATCTCAAAGCACTTTCATAATTGCAACAAATTGCATAAACACGGTCATTTATGCTTAAACTGTGTTCTAACTAGGGATCGAGTGTACAGTTCTGACGAGTTCTGTTACACATGTTAGCACCATGTGTGCGGTCCAGTAAAGAAAATTACTGATATATTCAATGTTACTTGCAAAAGTATTAATTAAGAAGTAAATACCTGCAACAGTGTCCCTGGACTGTATTCTTGAGTGTCCACAACCAAACTGGATCCATACCAGAAAGCTAACGCATAGCAGAGAAAGATAATGAACCACATATAACCTGTGAAGAAGCCCATGATCAAGCCTTTCCGGATCCCCCAGCTCTGGGCGGAGATAAGGTTCCTATCATACCTGCAGAGTGAATAACACAGAGAAAAGAACAGGCTATTGGCTATTCTTCAGGGGTAAATTGATGGATGGACAAAGTACAATGAAATGTCACAAAGGAAAAGTCAAGACTAGATACCTTTGCATTATTTTTGCAGCCTTTCGGGCATATCTGAATTAAAATCGAGATGATTTTAATGGTGAGTTTTGTGTTGTTGTGAGAACAACAACATGTCCATAAGGACAGCTGTCATAACCACCAATATTAATAGGATGGAAGGTGAATATGGGTGGAGGCAGGGATTCTAAATTATATTATGAGTGATCCTACAGTACCTTACCTCATGTAGTGACACCAATGTTATCATAGAAGAGCAATATGGACATTAATGCAGTTTTGTGAAAAGTGAGTCACACAGACCCAGTAAGTCATACATTGTTCACTGTTCTCTTCTTCTGTTCTCCTTCCTGCTTCACTTTTCTCTTTTTTAAAAAATGCAGCTTCCTGGTCTTTAATTTTCAACTGACATTATCTTGGTTCTCATTATAACTGGTCAGGTGACTCATGGCAGTATGACATTCAACCCCCCCACCCCCCCAGCTTTATGGGTAATGTAGTTCATGCCAAAGCAGCCATCTTGCCTTAACCTGCCATTCTCATAATAATAATAATAATAATAATAATAATAATAATAATAATAATAATAATAATAATAATAATAATTGCTACACTTATATAGCGCTTTTCTGGACACTCCACTCAAAGCGCTTTACAGGTAATGGGGACTCCCCTCCACCACCACCAATGTGCAGCATCCACCACTAATGTATTGATCAGAAGCTACAAAAGGTTATGAACCTGATTTAATGCTTTTCTATAGTTTTGAGTAATCTAGTTCAACAAGTCTCATTAATGGGACAGATATGGCAATAATTCTCCTCAACTCCAAGAATAAAATGGGATTCGTTGATGTATTTCAAGTTGCTTACCTTTCAACCTCTTTCTTCTCCCCTCCAAAAGCGGCCACTGTCCTTATGGAAGAGAGAACCTCGTCAGCCACTGATCCTGCTTTAGCATAAGCTTGCAGTTCCCACCCAGTGAGTTTAGCAACAAACTGAAAAAGAAAACACGGTGTGGAAATGGGTGGAAAGTCTTTACATTAATTAAGATGTCTGTTGGTGCGTTTTCATGAGAAACTCGAGCTCTTCTTACCAAAGCCATGAGCGCTGCCCCTACTCCTAGCAGTGGACTGACAGCAAGAATCACTAGCGTGAGCTTCCATCCTCGGACAAACCCCATCAGGAACCCGCAGATAAAAGTAGTAAAGCGCTGAATGAATATCCCGACTTGGTCGGCAATGGCATCATTTATTTTATTGATGTCACTGGAACAAACAGACACAAAAAATAATCTCCAGGGTGCGTTTTCGCATAATGTAAAACGAGCTGCTCAACACTATGCACGGACAGTAAGAAACAAAAGCCAATTACAGCGTTTCATGATCAAATAGGGTACAATGTAATACGTAGAAAGTTTTGATTAACACTTCAGTTGATCGAGGGCAGTGAAAGTCCGCAACAGGACACAACACTCAGTATCTCGGGGAATGTGAATGCAAATATGATTAGCACCTCTGGCTCTTAATTGAGCAAGAAGGCTTGAACAGAT
Organism: Lepisosteus oculatus; assembly: GCF_040954835.1. Lineage (NCBI taxonomy): Eukaryota > Metazoa > Chordata > Actinopteri > Semionotiformes > Lepisosteidae > Lepisosteus > Lepisosteus oculatus. The sequence continues at coordinate 15,650,268 of NC_090707.1, forward strand.
CTCTTACTCTGACATCCTTGTGTTAAGCTCTCCCACGGAATTGCAGTCAAACCAGCCAATATCCATTCTCATCACCTTCCTGAAATACAACTTCCTGATTTTCTGAATCTGACGGGCGGCTGCCACGACCCAGAGAGAGATCTGGAAAAGAAATGCCAGTACGTGTCTTCTAGATTCATTATTTCGATTTTTTTTTAAATTCAAATGGGATTTATTTTGCTTTAATCGTGACAAATGTATAACAAAAATCATTTCCAAGATTAATCTTAATTCAATATTCTGGTTATATAGCAACTGCACATTGCCAATGGGATTTCACTGGGGTTGGAGAAAGTAAATGAATCCATTTGGTGGATTCTTGTTAAAACAAGGGAGGATGGGACAAAGTTTTACTTTGCCTGCTGAGATCTTCTGGAATTGATTGTATTACTATCAGCAAAGCAGAAGAGAAAATCCTTGTGGCTCATTTAATAACACGTGGGCTCGCAAATTTAAAATAACACATTTCTAACTTTTCCTTGTCTTGGGTATTACTGATACTTACTTGACAATATCCCAGGAGGAAGACCCCAGATCCAATGCCAACATAATACAAAGCAAATTTGGTCATTTCTTTTTCAATGTCTAACAGCCTGTAATTAATACAGACAGTTAGGCTTCGATTTTGGAAATTCACCACTGCCAAGTTAACTATTTCTGGGAAAGTGTTTTAGTGTGGAGTGTTTTAGTGTGGAGCTGAGTTAATTTTAAAGTTAACACTTTCATTCTTTCATTGCGCTTTTCAGCATGAAATTCTCCTCCTTCTAGTATTTTTGAGAAAACTACTTTTACAACTACAGAATGTTACAGACTAGTGAACCTGATACAGAAAAAGTACAGTATTGTGCATTGCTAAAAATGTTTTACTTTTATTTAACATAAAAATTCAGTTTTTTTTGGAAACATAACATAGCATATACTAACATAGCTATAACATAAAACCGAAATTCTACTTCTAGCATTGTTATGTGAAAAATCATTAGTGCAATAAACTCTATGTGCCAAGTTTAAAACACAGTAGGGCACTTTCTCAACTACTGCCTCCAGTCCAAATTCAGGTTATGGATCGATAATGCTTATCTTCTATATTACCATCGGCACAGTGTCAACCCAGGGAGACAGAAGTTAACACTAAAGGCACATTTGAATTCTTTGAAGTTGTTCCATACTGCTTGATATACAGAACATCAGGTGGTCACTGGTTAGCCCAGTAGCCCCTGCCAACTCCTTGCACAATTCTGTCGCACAAATGGACATAGCACCGATTTGCGACTTTTAACACAAGAACGACTTAATGTTCATGCTTTTAAATATATATCCTAGAATTGTGTCGTTTTTATTGATTTCCCCACGTTGTCTAGAAAATATATTAATGATGTGTCAAAATATACACCTCAGCATACAGTACATGCGGAGATGTACAAATCAATGACCTCCTCTGAAATAGTCTGCAATACTGTTTGTTTGTCTTTTGGATCAGAGGCAACAAACTGTGAAGTGATGAACTCCAAGAGCTCTCCTACAGATGGCTTGTGACTATTTCTGATCAGATCACAACTGTTATTTCTTATTGCCACTGAAAAATATTAAGGTGTATTATTTGTACACAATGTGATATGCATAGGTGCTGATAAATCCATGTCTGTGAAGGCTACAGAGTTTTTTTTTAATAATTAGTTCTGTAATTGATTTAATAATTGTTTGATAATTTTGCCTTAAATTTTGGACCAAACACATAAAACAATTTAACTCATTACAGTGCATTCATTTGTACATAGTTCCCAGAATGTTTTATTATTTTTCTGTTGCACTTTTCCAGTGTGAAATATAATATAGAAAATCTACATTTAGTGTAAATACAAGGATTTTGAAATGTTTCTCTATACCATCAGCATCATATGCATTAACAATGATTTTTCCATATTGAGTCCATATCTTATATTTCTTTAATCAAATAAAAATCACTTTGTTTCAGTGTGTGATTAGTAGGGCATTTTTGGACTAGAATTACAGGTAATTATGGTATATTTTTGTCCATGTTCTTATAAACAAAGAAAGATCAACTTACCCACAGGATTTAGTCATGTTCATGTCCATGTTATATTCAAATGTCTGATTTTTCCAAAGTATTGTATTATTAATGCAGTGCTTGTTAGGGTTTACAAGTTCCTGCAGTTCAATGTCATATTCAATGAAAGTGTCAGTCAGCATTCCAAACACCAGCAACATCAAAGGCTGTGCTGAACCATGTACAACTGCACACAAACTCCCCATAACCATCATAAATGTTTCTTTGCAGGTGGCAAACCGAAACTGAAAAGAATAAGAGAAACTTAAGAGCATAAAGATAAAATGTTTGTTCTTCTGGATGCTTGTAACTTAATAAAGCATCTTCAAAAATGAAATAAACATTGTATTTTACAATTAATCTTTAATTAGCTGTGGTTGACAAATGCTCTTCTGAAACACTTAATATGCACAAGAATATTTTTAGATTCATATCCTGCATTTTTTTTCAAGGCCTAGCATGCAAAACTATTTTCAGTATATGTACCATCCAGTTGGATAATAATCTTGTTTTGCATTGTCTATAAGGTACCCTCACAAACCAAATGTACTTGAATTCAGATCTAGAGAACAAGAGGGGCTGAATAAGAACCAGGAACCTCTATTTGAAATCACTGTGTCATCAAAAGGTTTAAATTTGTACTACACATAGGAAAATGTTGCATTTACAGTACTATTCTAATTATATCAAGCCCACAGTTGTTAGAGCAGCTCTGTGAATTTGATAAATCGAATGATGCAAGTCCTTTCTTGAAGACAATGCACTCCAAAGATGTTCTCTCCAAATGTGCTAGACTGAAGAGGCAAAGAAATAAACAGAACATTTCATGAACTGTCCTTGAATCCCTTACAAACGAACATTTTTCAAGAGAAGTGAGAAAATACATTATTCCAATTACATACTGTATAAAACTGATATTTTTGATTTGCAAATACTGAAAGCTGCAGACTTTACCAACTGAAAGAAGCCAATCCTAATGGCTGCCTCTTCTTTCTTATTGTTTGACCTACAAAAAAAAGTAAATCAATCAAAATAGAAATAATGTTAAGGCTATGAGGAAAATGTTAAGGAACATTTGTTTACTTACCTGCTTTCATCTTTTGAGGATTTCTCATCCCTATAACGCAAATATAAAAATGTGATTGAATTGCTTAAATTCAGTTCCTAATATTTGTTAATATATAAATATGTATGTTGTAAATCTTGAACACTTACATATAATCCCTTTTGCTGTCAACTGATAAAGAAAACAAAACAACAACATTAACAAGTACACATGTGTAGCTTCGGTGTAGTGCTATTTGTTTTAGAAAAGTTAAAAGATGATTTTGTTTTTTGGTAGCCAACCAAATTTTTATTTGCTGTTTTCTGTGGGCATTTACTTCTGTTTTTTATTGTATCCTATAATATGTTAAAAAAGTGATCAACCTGAGACACTTTCTATTACCGGTATTGTTTGTCTTACTGATATGTTTTTCCTGTTACGATACAGTTATTATTAATTACTGTTATAGTAAACTTTGCAGTGTAATCAGGGCCTGATTATGCAGATTTTTTCAAATAAATGGACATTTATTTTAAAATATCTTGTATTCTGCAAGATATCCTTACATGGATCAGAGAATTCATAGGCGTTGTTCTCGTGTCCTATTTTTTTTATGCTGCGTAGTTTAACAGAACCAGGCATTGTCTAGTCTTGACTCGATCAGCTCAGGATTCTGGGAAAAAAACAAAACAAGGCAAGAATACAGAATAAAATTCACAAAGTTATCCCTGATAAATACTAAAACTTAAAAGTTGCTTCCTAAATGGAAAATTTCAATTTTGTAAGAACTAGGTCTTGCTGGCACTGCCTTGTTTTACACTTCCATCCACTGAGAGTCTTGTTTAGTAAGTGTGGTCTGCTCACAAGTTAATCAAAGACACAATTTTATTTTTTCCGGTAGTTTGGGCAAAAGTTGAATTTATCCAAACAGATATACAGTAGAAAAGAAAAAATGAAGGATTACAGCTTAGAGGTAAAGACTGAATTTAAGTAGGTAGCTGTGTCAGCATGCGTAGGCTGTAAAGGAACAAACAGAGGTTTATTCAATACTGAAAAGAGAAGAAAAGGAACACAACATTTCAGCTGTGGAGCCCTTTTCAGGTGTGAATACTGAATTTTTGTTTACCTTCACCATGATAATCATAACAAGGCACCAAACAAATATAAGATGAGTAGTTATCTAGCTTCCTGGCATTTGTATCAAACCAATTTTCTGTATTCTACAAAACCTTATTAGCGCCACTGAGAAAATAATATTTTTTTAGTTTAAATGAGATGGAATTACGTTTAAACAAGAAACATGTTGCATGTATACAATATAGTATTGCATTTAAACACATTAGTTAATTTGTGAACAATATTGCTGAATATATTCATATATTGTATTATAAGGGAGCTTATTGGCACCACAGAGAAAAAAACATTTTTTCAGCTAATATGGCTCCGTAGTATTCATCTTAATTTACCTACTGAGGAACAAAGTCAAACAAACTTGAAATTAAATCAAATCTGTTGAAATTAAAGCAGATTTGGGACAATCTCTTTCTTTCATTTATCCATGCTGTCATCAAAAGGCATCATTCAATCCAAATTATTATTAGACATGATATAGGTGATTTTCGAAGAAAAGACACATTTATTTACATAAATTGTATTCCATATGACAGACATCAAACAGAGAAAAACAAAAAAATATGAATGACTTGTTTTGTATTAGCCTATTAGTCTTCTGTAGGTTTATCACACTTGTCTTGCCTGTGACTGGAGATACTGTGCTGTTAGAGGTGCCTATGGGGGTGATTTTACTAGGAGTGAACAATTCACGACTGCTGTCCTGGAGGTCCTGTCAGTTTTTGGACTTCTTTATACCTGACTTCCACCTAACCTATGTGAACTCATTATTTCGGACAATTTGAAGACTTAAGAAGCTACAAAACCTGCTGAGCAGCAGCTCTTTTGAAGACCAGAGTTGAGAACTCCTGCCTTAATTCAAGGTCACGACTACATGGTCATGAATGATCCTGTGGCAGTTTTTAAAAGACTAATCCCGGTGTTAATCCCAATGTCGGGCTAAAATCCACTCTGTGTTAGTGTGATCTGGCCTCCCTAAAGTTCCTCCTTAGCAGAATTGGTGAAAAAAACGTCTCACTTCTCTGCTTGGTCTTTGGTGCACTCAATGGCCCCAGAGTGTCACCCAGACTTCCGTGATGAATAAAATACTGTAGGTCGTGCCTATACTGTATGTAACACACCCTGGGGCCTTTTGGCATAAAAGTACTACATAACACCAAGAAATTATTATGTCTATTGTTTTTTCCTAATATTTGCTTTAAATTCCTGTTCCTTAACGCAATTGGTTTTGTTTTCTGAATTAGTTTTCAGTATCACGGTGTCTATCTAATATTACCTGATAAAATATTGGTATTTTAGCAGGTATTGGGAGCTGATTTGAAATGTTGTTGTGGCTCATTATTAAAGCAAGACACTCGTCAGGTAATTGAAAAGGGTTGTGAGCAATTAGGAAAACTCATTTAAAAACTAGAAAAGAATCCTATTGAAAACATCACAATTCAGTTAATTGCAGAAAGTTCTTCACACCTCTGCTGAGTTCAAGTAATGACATTATCAGTCTGTCATTAAAACAATCAACAACAATATATTTTTGTTCTCAATTCCTACACAGACAGTTTTTTTTTTGTAGTGGATAATCACAGAACACCAGGATAATCTCAGAACACACCACACACATTCTTAATGGTTCCAAAAAAGAAATACATTAAACAAGGTTTCAACAGTTGACAAAATTTGCTTACCAAATACTTGTCCTCTGAAGATGTTAGTAAAATCCAAGGAAAATCCACATCATATATGACCTCAGGTAAATAATATTGTTTTTACTTCAGTGCTTTTCTGGCAGTTTTGAAGGAAAGGCACTTTTTTTGAAAACCAACCGAAACAAATAAAAGACTGGTATCAGAAATGCCAGAGTAAAAAAATAATCCACCTTGTTATAGCTGAGCAGCTTTCTGTCTTTGCTGAATACAGACAGAACAGGAACGTTAATTTAACCTCAGAGGTACGTGTCCTGTTGGTCAGTGACGTGTAGGGGTCAATGGCCCATACAGTATTGTATATTCAAGAAGCAAGAATTGCACTGAAGCATGAACACCAGGGGACATGGGTATTTAGGAGAAAACAAATAGGATTTTATTTATAAATAAGAGGAAAATAGAAATGCGTTGGTCTTGAAAGAGCATTTTATTGTTGTTTCTTCTAATACCATGCTGGATGATTATTACATCATAAAGCTATAAAGGCTTTTCCAACCTACTGTAAATGAGAGGAAAGACAGAGATAAAATAATTCACCACTGCACATAATTCAGAGGGCTTTTTGTTCTGGTATGAGGGCAATTCACTTTTACCCATACACTTCTTTACCACAGCACTCAATTTACTCTCACTAATACTATTATTGCTGTTGAATAATTTCATTATGGCTACTAGTCATGAAAGCAATGGTTCAAAGCAAAACCAGCACAACACGTACAAAATAATAACACTTTACTGCTTTCAAAATCACAACCAAGGCTATACATTATAGTCCTCAAGCACCATGATCTTCAAGGCTCATGATCCTCATGTGTCACAGATCATTCTGAGTGAAACTCCTATGCACACACTTTGGAGTGCTGTGAGCCACATCCAATGAACATTTGGATCCAAACCCTATTAAAAAGACAACATCTGTCATACGGGGTCCACGTCACATGCCTTCTGGCACTCCAATGCCATTCATTCTGAGTGTTACAGCAAGCAACAACTCGTTTTTGTACAGTTTTCACATACTGTACAGTAGCAGTGAAGTCAAAAGAGCTCACTTTGATATGTTAATTTCACCATGATGTCAATAGGGTGACACGGTGGCTAGCACTTCTGCCTTGCAGTGCTGAGGTGCTATGTATTTGAAGTTTGTATGTTCTCCCTGTGTTCGTGTCGGTTCCCTCTGGGTGCTCCTTTTTCATCCCATAGTCCAAAAACTTACTGGTACTGTAGGTTAATTTGGGTCTGGTAAAATTGACCCTAAGTGTGGGTGTGTGTCTACAGTATGTGTCTGTCCTGTGATGGACTGGTGTCTCGCACAGGGTATACCCTTTCTTGTGTCCATTGTTTACTGGGATAGGTTCCAGCTCCACTTTGACCATGAACTGGAAACGGTCAGAAAATAGATGGGTCAGCTACTGTATCAATAGCCAGTGGAGAAAAAATAAATTAACAAGGTTTCAACAGTTGACAAAATTTGCTTACCAAATACTTGTATCCAAATACACATTCTAAGGATTCCAAAGCTTGAAAGAATCATACAATGCTTTTAGAAGAAATTGTTTTATTTCAGGCTTTGCAAATAATAATTTGGAGTGAATCTCAAGTCCTGTTCATTGAAGACTTACAGTATTAGGCTTATTACTAGAAATAAACCACAGTCCTTTCTAATGGCTTTTGCAGAGCTTGAGAATGGGCTTTTGCTAGATGAGTCTTTGCTAGATGAGTTTGTCAGACACACACTAAGATGGGAAAAAAAGGTGATGCACTTTATTTTATTTTTTTCTCATTAATAGTTTTTCATCATATTAAGCTTTTGTTTTCATTTGTGATTTTAGTGTTTTCACTACATATACCTTAAACAGGTTGAGACTTGACAAACATCAAACATTTTAACTTTAATTAATCACACATTGGTATACAGTATGCAGTGGAAACAAGAAATTAAATACTCAAAATATTTTAAAAAGGAAGTTATAATTTTTCACCAAAAATACCTATGTTTGATACTAAAAGTGACTTTGAAAAATAAGTAATAAAACTATTTAGATACATTCTAAAAAGAAACAAATTCCAGCAATATGCAAAACTGTGATGTTTCATACTTGAGTACCATGTTTCAGATCTGTATAGGCTTTCACCTCAGTTACTTTTTCTCAGTCCTACAGAGACGTCTTTCAAAAATAAATAGTAACGAGGTGAAGTATCAGTTGTTCACAAAATAACTTGGCTTATTCCTACTGCCCAATAAGTGCAGGTGTTAAAAAACGTTAATAAACCTGCAAGACACAAGTGAATGATCAGCTGGTGGAAGCCCCTGTTGTTATCAGTCTATAGTATGCTGATTTCTTGTCCATGAGTTCTTCATGTGTCCCCTTCTCAACGATAACACCATGAGACATAACGGCTATGATGTCAGCGTTCTGGATTGTAGACAGGCGGTGGGCGATGACGATGCAAGTACGTCCCTGCCGAGCTTCATCCAGTGCTGTCTGGACAATCTGAATTCATTTTGTTTTTCAAAAAAGACATGCTTTGAGTGAATATTTGGGAAAAAAAGAAATGCACAAGCCTGAACTGACAAGCATGGAATGTCTTAAGTAAGAAGGTCAGCAGTTATTTATTCGTGTAGGGTCAAAATACATTTGAATGAATTCATTTTAATTTAGAAATGTTAACGATTCTTTTTTGGTTTGCGGAAATGCACCTTCAAAAGAACAGAATTTAAAAAGATGTGGAAATTGAACCATTTCTGTACCTTTTCACTTTCTGTGTCTAATGCAGATGTGGCTTCATCCAGTAAAAGGACTCTTGGGTTCCTGATGATGGCTCGTGCCAGAGCTATTTTCTGCTTCTGTCCCCGAGACAGCTGGGAACCCTGAGCACCCACTTGTGTTTCATATTTCTGAGGAAACAATATATATATATGCTTATATAAACATGTATTTGAAGTTACTGTGTGTCTGGAAAACAGGTATTTAGTAGCTATTTTAGGTTAAAAAAATTACAGGGATTAAATTTCTAAATGAATCTCATAAATGAGCACACACCTGAATCTCAATCTGTCTCTGATTTTTATTTTAAATAACATTTCTTATTTTCTTCAGGCACAAGTGATAAAACGGCAATAAAAATAGAACTTACATCAGGCAGTGTCATTACAAAATCATGAAGATAAGCTTTCCTGGCAGCAGTGATTACTTCTTCCATGCTAATTTCCCGCGTGTTGTCCCCATATTTAATATTTTCTGCAATACTATAATGAAACAGCACAGGCTCTTGGGAAACTATGCCAATTTGAGATCTCAGAAATGACACATTTACATTTGGTGATATATGTCCATCTATTAGCTGTAAAGGAAAAGAAATGATTAAGCATGTATACAGTACATAATGGTTGCCTTACATGTTCTCATTAGACCAAAAGACTGGAACAGCTTCTATATGGCAAAACATTTCTTACCCACAATTCTCCTCTCATCTCCCTCTAAGTAAATCCGATGAAATGCCATCATTGTATATATTTAAAAATCCCAATTTGCAATGAGACAAGCTTATTTTGTTTAGGTGTAGTTTGCTTCAGCTTTACCTTCTGAGTGAAGCTGAGGTTCAGAAGATAAGTTGAAAAAGATTAGACGACTTACAACTTTGCCATCTTCTGGGTCATAGAAACGTTCCAGTAGTTGAATACTTGTGCTTTTGCCACATCCACTGCTCCCAACAAGTGCCAGTGTCTGTCCTGGTTTAACAGACACTGAAAGACCTTTTAGCACTTGAATATCAGGACGGGTTGGATAAGTGAACTTGCAGTTGTAGAATTCTAGCTCTCCTCTGAAGTTATCCTGTGAAATGAATGCAACACATTTAAAAAATCTGATGGGAATAAATCATAAAGGGATTCTTTTCTTTAATGTGCTCGTTTAGTCATAGTTTCATTTAGGTAAGAAGTCTCGTTACTTATAGTTGTCTGCTTCATTGATGAGGAAAGATTAAAACTGACGTCTAATTATTTTTCTGATCATGATGAGCTATACTCATAGCTCCAACTGAAAATAGCACTACAGTAGGTAGGCCAGGTGTGTACCCAAATAGCACAATATCTATTTTTCTCTTAGTTTGATATAGTTAAAGATTTAAGTCCAGATTGACCTTCATACTAACAAGGATCTGTATGACCCAATCTGTGGGAGGGGAGGGTATTTTTAACCCTGTCTCTGTAAATCGAATAATTAAGGACACATTCATATTTGCGGTTTTGTTTATTTTGTTTGGAACATTGGTACGTTTACGATAAAATAAAAATGCTAGTGAATGTTTCTGGAGTAACCCAATATCTATATTTGAATAATGGCCCATGACTCATTTTTATGCAGTACCCTTATGCATCCCGCATTGTGCACTAAAGTAATAATAATATACAAATATTTGAAGGTTCTTCGCCTGATGTACAGTACAGTAAATCAGCTTCAGGATTCAAACAGTGTGTTCAGGATTACTTTTTAACATTAATCCAAGACCACAAAATAAAACAATATCCTCCCTGTAAGTATTTGTGTAAAATTACAGGAAGAGGGTTATGGTAAACCTTCAAATTGTATAGCTTATCTGCGAGTTTTGTAGTTCTTCCAATATGTTATTTGTTTTGTGACATCTCACAAAGAATGTTCAGTCCCATTCTGCCAAAAATGTGTATTGTGTTTGTTTATTTGTATAGAATTACACATTATACAAAATATGTCTTTATTCACATTTTATGTGAATTTGACTCAGAATTACAACATGTTGTCATTCTTTCCCATGGGCATATAGATATAATTCCACTTTTGCAAGTTTAATCTAAGATGGTACAGTGCTGGTAGCATTTTGACTAACAGATCCATGCAAAATGAAGAAAGACGCACAAGGAATGTCTCACCCATTTTTCTCCAACCCATTTTTCTCCAACATCATGGCTTGTCTTTATTCTTGGGACTCGGTCAAAAAGTTTAAAGAGCTGTGCTGCTGCAGTTTTAGCCTTAGCATAGTCTGGAGTGAAGGAGGACACGTCACTAAGAGCAGTTCCACTGAGCATTACTGTTATAATAACCCTATAGGGATAACAACAAAAAAAGTTGAAAAAACTTTTCTATTTTAAACACAAAATGAATTTTTATGAGTAAATACGATTAACAAATAACATTTAATATCCATTAATTTTATACATGTGGATGTTCATATCTGAACAGCTCTCTGTGTTGGCAATCATCAGCGTGAATAATATAATATAATTATAGAGTACAATGTAAATATAATGCTTAGTTATATTTTAAACATTATATTCCATGATGGTTCTTGGAGTAGAAAGCTCTATGAACCATAGCAGCCTCAAACCAAATATTTCTTAAGCTGCTGTTCATTCACTACGAGTCAGAATTCCTAATAAAAGAAATTGTATATAGCCAATAAAGTCAACTATAATTATCATACAAGTAATACAATAATGAAATCCTGTAAAAGAATATGTTATTTATTACATATTCTTCCTGTGACCACATCACCAATCAGCTTTGTAGAATATTTCTTCTTATTACATTGGAAAGATAACATATCTGGAACTGTTAAAAATTACTGTTTTTTCACTCCCTCACTCCCCACTTAGCAGATCAAGCAAACAGGTGAAATAGTTTTGGATTTTTTTTTCAATTAAATTACAGGTGGAACCTTAAGAAGTCTAGATTAGAGTTTCACCAAGTTACCTGAATAAGCACCCTTACTCTTTCAAAAAGCGTAATAGGGTCTGTAATGTCCAGATAGTCTGGTACTTAGACTAACATGTCATCCAAATAACAGGAGCTACAGTACAATGTTCCCCAGTCACTAAATCAAAGCATTTCGTTTTTTAAAAAATTCTGGTCCAGAGGGAACAGTGCCACCTGCTGGATGACCAATATTGCCTGCAGTAGCAATCTGGCCCTCCTTGGAGGTCTCCCATCCCAGCCTTGCTTCCCTGCTGTGATCTGACAAGACCAGGTTACACGGTGGCAGTGCAGCAGAAGAGCAACACATCTAAAGCAGTTCGTAAGGACATTCCCTCTGTCCATGCTTTTCAATGTTGTAACAGACAAAAAAAAGGATAAAAACTACATGTAACATACCTGAAAACTACTATGTAATGCAAACCACCGCTCACGAGAAAGCCACCATATCTAAAAGATGCAGCATTCGACATGAATACTATGGATTGTGTAAATGCAAAGCAAATCCCATAGACAATGGCTTTCTTTTTTGCAACTCGAAACGGGGCTTCAAGCAGCTTCTCGTACAATTTCACAACATTGCTCTCCATACCCAGCCCAGCAATAGTCCTTATGCTGCTTAGTGCTTCACCTGAAACCTGTCAAATAGAGACAATCAATGACATTTCATACTGAGACAAAATGAAAGAGGGAAAATATGCTAAGCCCATGGGAATCTTGCAGCTCTTTTTAAGATAAGCGTGCTTACCTGGCCGGCAGCCTCTAGCGCTTTTCTATCCTCCTTTGCAAAACGTGTTAACATTTTTACCTGGAAAGTTCCAGACAGCCCAATCAATGTCAAAAAGCAAATCACTACCAAGCTTAATTTCCAGCTGAAGTAGAATGCAATCATAATTGATACTCCTATATTGGTTAAGGCATTAACCATCATTCCAATCTGTGTTCCAGTAGCCTGCAAAAGAAATGAAACTTCTGTTCATATGATTGCAAAGAACAAGAGACTGATATACTGTACGTCCTCTAGGACAATTAATTACTTTCCCATTAACTAGTGATAACTAGTGATTATGGGTGCACATGCTGTGTTGATCAATGGGTTTCCTTAACCAACCAAATGTGAAATCCTTTATACTTATAACAACGAAAAGGGATTAAAAACAAAAGTTCATATTTTTTCAGCCTAACCCAGAGCTTATCTCTATTTTAACTTATCTCTATTTTAGTGGTGATATGAATGTTGAAAAAACACAAAACACCTTCTGGATGGTACACTTTTCTATTGTGGGTAAATTAATTTACATACAGTAGCTGGGTTGACAGAAATAATAAGTTTGCACAGGTTTCCTCAAGGACACAACAACAGTATCCCTCTATGCAGTGCTGGTAATTGGGACGGGAACTTAGCTCCTCTCGTTGCTTATTACAGTAAAACAAATTACTGACTTTGGCAAATTGACAAATGCATCACACACACCCCTTGAACCATTGAAGCATCTGATGCAAGCCTTGTAGTAAGAGTTCCTGGGCTGTTCCTGGGATCATCAAACCAGCCAATCTCCTGTCTTAGCATAGCCTGGAATCCCACCTTGCGTAGCCTCCGGGTCAGCAGCTCACCCGATTTACCAAAAGCATATCCCTTCAGTGGGAGGAATGAGAAAGCAAGCAAAACAATTAATTGAGGCCGGAAAATACTCGGGTAGAATTATTTGCTTCTAAAGTCAAGAGTGTGTCATTAACATAGGAACTGAATGTCATAGACAAAGACGTACCTGTAAGAACTGTGAGAAGAAACTTAGAACACCAACAAAGACAAAAAGCAGGCTAATTCCATTAACCTGCTCCCTTTGCTCATCCAGGTCTGGTCTGGCAAATGTCTACAGGGCAAGTAGATTTTGTTTTCAGAAGACAGCCAAACCAAGAAAAGGGGAATAAGAGGACGTGTGGCTCATGTTGCTTACCCCAAGAATCTGAGTCATCAAAACTGCATAAAGTGGGTTCACACAACCGTTCAGAGCAGCTGTAAAAGCACCCAACAGCATGTAGGGCCATTCGGGTTTGTTGTACTTCAGAATCCGACTCACTGGTATTGGTTCTGTCTCCTGTCACATAGAAATGAGCAACAGGTACAGGGAGCTGTGTTTTCATTTGCTCAGAAGACATATACCTTTCTTGGAAGTACCGTATGTACTTCAGACTGAAGACTGAATGTAATGATGGAGCCTTTAGACTCTTTAGACCTTTAGACTCTTCAAAAGTTGCATAAGGATGCTTTAGTTTTTCCTGAGCACATAACAATTTTCCTGAGTTTCAGTTTTGCCACATGACTGCATCACTACCATTTGACTGTCTTCTTCTGAATGAAAAATGGTATTCAATACCGGAACAGAAATGATTTTATACCAAAATGTAGATGTATATCAGGACAATTTTTTTTTTCTTTAGACATCACAGATATTATGATACATCACAGTAGATGCGTCTGTAGCTTACTGTAACATATTAGTGAGCTGGCTGTCTGTCGCAAAAATGAAATTGTTTTTTATTACTTAATTCTGTTGTTCAGTTCTGAAGAGTAAGGCAAGAAGAGTTCTGAGAAGACTTAAACATTTAATCAACGATATTTGCTTTGATTTATAATAAAGGCAAAGTGTTTTTTGTAAAATATCAAAGAAAAGAAAATTCTGTCACATACCCCTTGCATTTCCTGACTCTCCTTTCCGCTACAGTACTCCCCCGACACAGTGATATCCATATTTCCGGATACAGCATTGGGAATCACATTGGTCAGTGAGTGACATCGGAGACGTAGTGATTTTCTTTTAAAAAAAGTATGCAAAAAACAGAATACAATTATTACTGTTTTCACCAGCAATCACAATTTTAGGAGTGGGCTGTTGTAATACAGTATGTCACAGTATATAGAATTCAAATTAAACAAACATATTTCCCTCAGGAAATAAAAAGGCTTGGTTTGAACAGGAAAATGTTCTTCAATCTGGACAGGGCATTTTTATTTTAAACTTCCTGCATTGTTTATTTCATACATTAACAGGTAATTTTTCACAAAAATGTGAGTTGTGATACACCTGCTCCACAGCACAATCACCATATTCATACTGCACATGTAACTTTTCATTAATGCCCTGTCTGATATTTATTCGATCCTTTCTTATGGTAAACACTCAGGCGACTTACCTTCTAGAAGATTCATAACTTGCTTTACGAAGACTTCTACCATTTTCAGCAAGTGGTTCATTTACACTTTCCTGTTTGAGAACTGAAAAACAAAAATAAATATTTTAGGAAGTTTCTGTTAGTGTCTAATATAAAGAAATGATTTCTAATTAAATATATAAAGTGATAACGTACTTTTATTTGACAGATTGTTAAAGTTTTTGTTCTGCAAGGACACCAAGGTGTAATAAATGCCTTTCTTTGCTAACAGTTCACTGTGGGTGCCTCTCCCCACAGCCCTTCCATGCTCGAATTCATAGATCACATCTGCATTTCTGATGGCTGATAGGCGGTGGGATATGGTGATAGTTGTTCTGCCCATCCGTGCCTGAAACAATACAATTACATTTAAAAAAAACACCTGGATCATGCACATAGGCAATGAAAAAGTAAAAACACTAATAAAAAAACATTTCATGAAATTGTGGTTCTGATAGGAATTTCTAAAGACCCAATAAAGAATTTCCCACATATTTTATATGCTACTTAAATGTGAACACAGGAAAAAGGACTGACTTAGAAAATAAAATGCCTGTTCATTGGGTTTGTAAACAAATGGCACTATGTAAATTTGGGAGGAGGTCAAAATTCAAATGTCACACTTCTGCTCCTATATATATTAAATACTCCCTGGTTTCACACAACTCTGTGCTAATATCTTCTAGCACCACGCATCCTCCATCACAACCTCACTGTTGTAGCGGCCTCCCTGGTTCATTCCTCTAAAGTGATGGAGGATGTGATAGCACTGATCTTCAGCCAGTGCTGTCATTTTCTCAGCCAGGCACTTTAATGCCAAAGTGATAAGTACACTATCCTTTCATACTCATTTCACTACAATTCCAGATGGGTTGAGCATGTTGGCAATGATACGTTTGCATCAAACTGTATTATCAAGCTGTGTCTTACATGTCTATTTCAAATCACTACACCATCCCTTCCTGAAATGTTCCTCCCAATAATTTTACATTTTATTGTTTCAAATACAACTAAGTATTAATTTAAAAGCTAACTAAATCAAGCCTGTTGCTCCTGAAGAATGAATGAATGAATGACCTTGTCTAGTGCTTCTTGAACCGCTGCCTCACTCTCGTTGTCGAGCGCAGAGGTGGCCATGTCCAGCAGCAGGATTCTGGGATTCTTCACAAGAGCTCGAGCGATGGCGATTCTCTGCTTCTGGCCCCCACTCATCTGTCCTCCTCCCTCCCCCACCAGGGTGTCAAATTTCTGGGTCATAGAAGTCATTTACAATAAGAATTGATGTTGTATATGTAAGTCTCATTTCTCTGACTCAACAGCATTTATTCTAATATGCCACAGGTGAACTGGAGGCAGAGGAGTGCTGTACTCTATGTTTTTTTCTGAATTGTGCAGTAGCATTGTGTTTAATAGCAAAACGTACACCGCTGCAGAATAATACTGAACATGATTAAATATAATTGTTTTTGAGAATTAGAAATATGTGTAGGGTATTTTTGTTAGTCTAAAACAGCGGTCAGCATAGCTGTCTTGCAGCACTGGAAGAGGGGGAGAGGCTCCTGAGCTGGGGTGCTATCTGGGTGGAGCTTGTATGTTAGTATGTTCTCCCCATCTTTGTGTGGCAAAGACATACTGGTTTATTAATTGGCTTCTGGGAACATAGTCTGTCTGCCCTGAGGTGGGCTGGTGTCCCATCCAGGTTGTACCCTGATTTACCTGTGCTTGCTGGGGCCCCCGTGAACCTGAATTGGAAGAAGGGGTTAAAAATGGCTGAATGGATAAAACAGCTTTAAAATTCCAACTTGAAGGGAATGCCAAATACCAATAGACTAAACCAGTTCTCTTTTTGTTACTTCCAAGGACCGATGTAATCTTTCTGCGTTGATAACTCACCTGTGGTAGATCCATAATAAAATCATAGGCGTTGGCCTCCTTGGCTGCTCTCACAATGTCTTCCATTGACGCATCTTCCCTCCCGTAGCGAATATTCTCAGCAATGGTGGTGGCAAACAGGACGGGCTCTTGTTCCACTATGCCAATCAGAGAGCGCAGCCACTGGATATTCAGGCTACGTATGTCATGGCCATCCAGAGTCACCTGAATGAGAGCAATTCCTTTTGGGTTATCACAGGGCTCTTGGATTCTTTTCTACTTTGAATTTCATGCATTTGTCAGCCTTCAAGATGAGAAAGAAGAATGTGTTTTGATTAAGGCATGCATGCAGTGTGAAGGTGGACTAGTTGGCGTTGCTGCCTTAGAATGCTGGGGTCCTGGGTTCAATTCCTAGACCTGGGGTGCTATCTGTGTAGAGTTTGTTTGTGCAGGTGGGTTTCTTCCAGGTGCTCTTATTTCTTTTCACAGTCCAAAGCATACTGGTAGGTTAATTGGTTTCTAGGAAAGTTAGCCCTAGGTGAAAGTATGTGTGCCCTGTGATGGACTGGCATCCCGTTTAGTGTGTACCCTGCCTTGTGCCTGTGGCTTGCTGGTGTAGGCCCTGGCTCCCCTGTGACTCTGAATTGGAAGAAGCAATTAGAAAGTGAACTGTTGATCAAGTCCATTTGCAGATTCAAATATAATCCACACCTTTTTATCTCCTTTAACTTAAACAAGTAACAATTCATAACAATTCATAACATAACAATTCTAGAATTGCCTTGCATCACATCAGTTTTTTTCTGGGCTACTGATTTAGTACCATTCCTTTACTGGGGTTGTAGAATCTCTGGATGAGCTGAACCATTGTGCTTTTTCCCGCTCCACTTGGGCCCACACATGCAGTAGTTTCTCCATTTTTAACCAGTATGCTTAACTGATCTAAAATCTGAGCAGGAACAGAAGAAACAAAATGTCAGTATTCTGTCAGGGTGTCAGTAAAGTACCTAATCAAAAAATCGAGAACTGCATAACATTCAAAGGGTTATTTTAAAAGGAAATGGATATCCGAATTTTACAAATAAAAAGGAGTAATAAATGCAAAATAAACACCTTTGCTTCTGGTCTAGATGGGTAGTGGAATGTGACTTTATGAAATTGAATGTCACCTTTCACTTTGTCTAATTTGTGCCCTTCTTCTGAGAAACAATCAATCTTCGGTCTCTAGGGGTATAGAAAGGAAAGGCAATGAGAATAAAGACATCAGTTCCAGAATTTACAAAAAAAGGAGATGTACTACATTCTTCTTACCCTGTCAATTGTGTCAAAGATCAGTTTTGCAGCTCCCTGTCCAGCAGCAAAGGCCTCTAAGCATGTTGACGCCTGCCCCATGTTTATCGCTCCGACCATAACACAGAAGAACACCTGGGCATGAGAATTAAGGGGAAAGGTAATTTCTTTGCAATTTTTGAATAACTTATAAAACAAACTACAGAGCACATTTAAACTCGTCAAAGCAAGTTCACCCTCTTATGGATGAAAAGCAAATTGCAGATTAAATGTCAAGCAGGCTCTTTAGCTTTACTTCAGTTCTTCACTGTAATGTAATGCTAAATATATATTAGTAAGAATAATAATTTATGTATAAAACAGTATAGCAGTACAATGCTGAGCTTACAATAGTACAAACGTTTAGGGTATTTTATACCTGAATGAGTCCTCCTGGAGAGAGCTCTCTGGCGTCAATAACAAGTTTTGATCCATACCAAAATGCCAGTGCATAGCAGAAGAAGATAATGCACCACAAATAACCTTGAAATACACCTATAATTGCATTTTTCTTCACACCCCAGTTCTGTGCCTTAATCAGGTTCCTGTCATACCTGTTAAAACACATAAGATCAGAAAGCCAGTCAATGAAAGAAGGCCGTTCAATCAATCCATCATACTCAAGCAGTTGTATTTAAACACCCTTGTCCAACATCTCCCACGCTGACAGGAACAATTTAGAATAGCTCATCAAACCTGTCCAGCATGCCTTTTTAGAGTAAACTGCAGTATCTAGCAGAAACCCACACAGATCCCGGGAAGACCACGCAGACTCCACACAGACAGATGCCATAAGATGGAATTGGACACAGGACACTGCTGCTGTGAATCAGTGGCGCTGAACACCCCCTCTTCTTGAAACTGCACGTCCAAATGTATATAAAATACTAAGAAACACTAGAATATTGTACCTGTTCTTTTTTGGCACTGGTTTTAAATACATTGGTTTAAGGTTTCATGCTTTGTCTCTAAACAAAGGGCTCCAAGGAGGGGAATGAAGCCGATAGCACATGGAAGAGAAGGACATTAAAGGCAAGGTTTCATGTACTCCAAACAAAAGCCCAGTCAATATGTCCCCGTGCCACTCAATATAGGTCGTGTCGAAAATGTGAAGAACCCCACCTCTCCACTTCTTTCTCCTCGCCCCCGAACGCTGCCACTGTTCTCACAGAAGACAGCACTTCTTCAGCTACTGCTCCAGCTTTGGCATAGGCCTGTAGCTCACGACCAATTAGCCTGCCAGTAACCTACACCACAGATCACCAGAATTAATTCACAGACACTCACAGTAATGAAAAAGAAATGTTTGTTCATAGGAAAAGCTAGTTTGGCCTTTGTTATCCTGTTAGACACAGACATGGCTTGTGTTTATTTCACATCCTGAAAGAGTCTTGGGATCCACAGCTTTAGTTCAGGATGAAAGTAAAAGTAAATGAAAACATTGAATAAAACCTAATATTCTCATGCTGGTACTATTAATTAATAGACCATGCATGTTCACAACACTGTTTATAAACCCAAAACATTAAGCATCAAAAGGTGCACCTTTCACAGAAAACAAATATGAAAGAATGTTTTACCGACAGACATGGTAATGAAAAGGAATATCACGATTTAATGTCAGGAAATAATGGCACACTCTTTAAAGAGCTATTATTAATTTAGGCAGTATTAAAGTGGTCTGAGTTTGACATAGATCAATAAATCAAAAATCCAAAGTTTCACTTGCTAAGCTACAGCAGATGAACTAACCAGCGGAGTGAACTATTTTTATTGTAGTTGATTGATTAGCTTCGTGAATAATTACTCCAGCTTTATTGAAAGAAAGCAAAAATGAACTGATCATTACATGACAAGCATAAAGGCTTAAAAAAGGCCAAGTAAAATTCTCATATCCTAAAATGTATTCATTTCCATTTTAAAAATCCACTGAGAGGTGAGTTATTCTATATTTTAGAAGCCTGGCAAAGTGTGCAAATTTCACCAGCTCTGTCACTATTATCATATCAGCAACAAACAATGATGTACAGGAAAAAGTCTGTAAAGTCAGGAATTAAAAATAATTACAGTTCTGTCTGATAGAGGAAACACAGGCATACAGTATATCCATAAGAACAGACCTGCAAAGTATGTTTGTATACTGATACAAAAATGTATAAAAAACTGGTGTGTATACAGTGTGGATATAATTCATTTCAAAACAGGCTTACCACTGCCATCAGTCCACCTCCCAAACCAATTAGAGGGCAGACTGCTATGATAACCAGGGTCAGTTTCCAGCTACTGATCAAACCCACCATGAACCCAAAGATAAAGGTGGAGATTCTCTCAATGAAGAAGGACACCTGATCAGCAATAGCAATGTTGATTTTATTGATGTCACTGAAAAAAATAAATACATTGTGAACAGGATGAACTTTTTTCAGTCAATTAATACACAATTAGGTTTCCTTTATTGCTACCTTTCTTCCTGTTTTTATATTATTGTTGTATTTATACAGTCTGTTTAGGTACCATGTCTGTCATGACATGATGTGTTCACTATTGCAAATAGTACCATATTCTCTGTTTTTCCTGAAAAAACAATAAACAAATAAAAAAAAACACAAAAAGAATATACAATAATACAAAGCACATGGTGGTTATTTTTGCTAGGGATCTCAACTTCCAATTAGAATAAGAATTTGCATCAGTGTTTTTTAACATATAATAAAATACAGGAGTTGAAAGATGAGAATTCATTTTTGGAAGTAAGAGATAGAGTACAGGTATGTCCTGTTCCAAATTGATTTTGCAGATTAGATCAAACTAAAATGTTGTTGCTTTCAAATGTCTCGTTTTGCAAAGAGCATGATTCAAATAATTCATTGAAATTGACTTTTTCTGGATCAAGGAGTATTTGACTGTATGAACAAATACAGTTGGTTCGTCTTCAAGAGTTTGCTGAAAGGCAGTGCATGTTTAAATATGCAAAAGCTACTACATAGTACATGGGCTGGGCCTCAGAAAACACATTAAAAAGAATTATTGCTCTTTACTGTTCACACTTACTCTGAAATCCTTGTGTTTAATTCCCCAACTGAATTGCAGTCAAACCAGCCCATCTCCATTCTCATGATCTTTTGAAAATATGCTTTTCTTATGCACTGTATCTGACGCGCTGCAGCTGTTACCCAGAAGGCAATCTGAAACATGTGTGATGATGTGAGCTGCTTTATAGGTTAGTATAACAACAGCACTGTCTACAGTATTCTGAGGATTTACAGTATAAGGATGCATGCAAACGTTTTCTGATCCCTCTTTTATGAAAATCTGCCAAAGAATGCTACAATTTCAAAAGCTACATTTTGTATTTAGATATAATATATCCAAATTTCAGAATGTTTCTATATTGAGTTTGTTTTTTTTCCAAAACCTTCAAACCTTTGAGAGTGACTGCATCCCAGCTTTGCTTCATACAATATGTTACAATATGTTATATGTTACAATAAGTCATTACAGCTGTAACATTCCTTTATCTCTGTTATATCTACAGTTACACAGAAAGGGTGGGACAAGGATTTGGCATCCTAAACATAACACTAAATTCCAATTATTCTTTTAATTAAATCTGCAAAGCTTTTTCACTGAAAAATAACATTGATATAATAACAGCATAGATAAGGCACAAGTATGTGTTGTTTTGAATCTACTGGCGCGAATGGCCAAACAAACAAATATTTTGTTCTTTTTACCAGAGTTCAATTAATCCATTTGATCTAGATTAAACAATTAAATTAATCCTAAAGTATAATGGGATGAGAGTATACTTCACAACCTGGAATGTATTGTATGCATTTTTAAAATAAGTGCTCTATATCTAAAACAGATTTTCTTAAACACTCTATGCCCTGTTGTAGATCCCAAAGGATTACTAAAAACATCTTACCTGAAAATAGCTAAGAAAGAACACGGCAAATCCAAAAGCAACATAGTATAACGCAAACGTTGCCATCTCAGCTTCGATATCAATCCTGTAAGAAAGTTACATTTTTAGATTTTTCAAAGCTCTTGTGTTAGTTAGCATATATAGTGGTAGAAAGCAGGTTTGTAAAATGAGGAATATTCTGGCAGAATTAATTACACCACCTAATACAGTAATTGTACTGTATTTGTATTACAGTCATACAAAAATGAGAGTATGGAAAGAAATTCACATGCACTAACTTCCTGAAGAAGAAAAATATGGGTCACTTCTCAAGGTCATTGAGAAGTTACAAAATAAGTAACACAATTAAAAAATAACCAGCATATTATAATATGCAATCTGCAAAACAACTAATGAACTTTTTACCTAGTTACAACTTTGGAACACTGAAATGAAAAATGTAAACTTTTGTTTAATGTTAAAAAATGTGAAAAGACATACCTGATACAACAGATCAAAGTGTTACTCATTTGTTATTGAGAAAATAATGTCAAGTACCAGCTGTGAGGTCATAAAAAGTAAATAATGTACCTTCAGACAAAAAAAACTACAAGGAAACCTTTTTTATTTCTAGAATGTAAATGAGGGAAAGACAGAAATGTACTTCAAGACTGTCTTAACTAAACTACAATTCACTGTCTACAGTCAATTGGACATTTTGTGTATGAGAGAAAGAACAGAAAGATAATCAAATGTATAATCCATTTGATTTTTTTGTGGATAAAAGACAGCTTGTTCCAGGCAAATTCAGTCTAATCATGAATGTTACTCACCCACAGGTAACAGTTGTGTTTAGTTCAACTTCATATATAGAGCCATTTGTCCAGGTTATGGTACTGTTGGTGCAAGTTTTATTGGGGGCATTCAGCTCTTGGATTTCCAGTTCATATGCCACAAACGTGTTGATCATACTCCCATACACTACCAGCATGACAGGAGTGGCAGCCCCATGCATCAGAGCACACAATCCCCCTATGAACATCATGATTATGTCTGTGCATGCTGCATAGCGGAACTGTAAAAGAATGTTCCTCACCATCAGTACCAGAGCATGCAGGATCGTGTTAGACACAAATATTAGCCTAGCAGGCTAATTGATATGGAAGATGTTGGCACAGGAGCTCCGGTGATTTTAATTAGTAAATTAATGCAAAACAGACTGAGAGGCAATACAAAACTCAGTGACATCCTCTTAAGGGAAATCATATAACATCAGGTCACTTTTACCACCTGTTTATTTAATTCAAATCAAATGTTCAGGGAATAGTTTGGTGTTCAAGAAGGATTGCAGTTGCATGTTCCTGAAAGTGCCTCTAGTGTGTAACAAATACATGTTATATAGGTCAATAGAATATTACAAATATAACGTAACTCTATATAGTTTATGTAACTAGCTGTCTCAGCATGCCTAGGCTGCAAAGGAACAGGTAAAGGTTTATTTCATGCTGAAAGGAAAAGAAAAAAGACACAGTTTCAACTCTGGAGCCTCCACAGCTGAAACTTTGTGTCTCTTTTCATTCAGCATGGAATAAACCTTTGCCTTTACCTTATACCTGTCTACACATTTGTGCTGGACAATGACATCACGACAGTCTCCAGGTATAATAATAATTATTATTATTATTATTTACACTTATACAGAATAGCCAGGACAGTCCATTCAAAGTGCTTTAAAAGGTAATGGAGACTCCCCTCACCACCACCAATGTGCAGCATCCACCTGGCTGATGTGCAAAGCCAGAATGCTAACCACATATTAACTATTAGTGGGGAGGGGAACAGAGTAATGAAGTCAATTCATAGATGGGGATTATTAGGAGGCCATGATTAGTAAAGGCCATGGGAAATTTAGTCAGGACGCTGGGGTTACACCACTAAACTTCTCGAGAAATGCTCTGGGATTTTGAATGACCACAGAGAGTCAGGGGTTCAGTTTAACAGCTCATACAAAGGAGGGCAACTTTTTACAGTATAGTGTCCCCACCACAATACTGGGGCATTAGAACCCACATAGATGGCAGGGTGAGCACCCACTGCTGAGCGCCCCACTAACACCTCTTTCAGCAGCAACCTTAGTTTTTCCCAGGAGGTCTCCCATCCAGATACTGAGCAGGCTCACACCTGGTGAGCTTCAGTGGGTTGCCAGATGTGAGTTGCAGGGTGAAATGGCTACTGACAGGTACACTATGTGTCAGGGCACAAGGTAATCACAACCATTAGGTATCAGTGAGTCTTAAATGTTTTCCTGATGTGTAGCCAGTCCATAGAAGACTTGCAATTCTTCTTATTTCCTCTTTATGTTATAGTGAAAAATTAAACAAAGCAGTGGATTGATTATGAACCTGGGGTACAGACATAAAATGATTTCAGGTCTTGTTTTACATTTAGGATTGTAGTTTTCTTGCCCCTCAGTATGTCTTTCCAATTTCTCCAATATCAGAGCTGTATTTGAAAACATATCTTCATGCAAGAAAAGGAAAGGTTGACCAGCAATTAATCTGTATTATGTCATGCAAAATATTCCCTTATTTTTTAATTTTAGATTGTGATTCCTTTCTTTCTTTTTTCCTTACTATCACTCTACTCTACTCTACTATTGCTTACTATTGCCTATATTGAATCTTCAATTTTTCCACCATGTAAGTTCGAAACTGTTTTTCCAAATTAGCAGACAATGAAGTTGGTGTTACATCTGAGAGTAAAGAAAATATCTAATATCAAATATATGTTTATTATTTTTTTTAAAAGTCTTAAAGGGTTGACTTTTCTACCCTTCTCCAAAAAGTTTTTTCCTTAATATGATGGAAATTTAAAAAGAGAGCATTTTTAAATGTTTTACTAAATGATTTCTATATTCAGAAAAAAAGAAGATAATTACCATCTGAAATAACCCAATTCCAGTCCCCTTTTTGCCATTTTTTTCGAGACGTAAAAGTCTAAAAAAAGAGAGAAAGAAAAGGCATGAATTCAAGTGACATGCTTTTTCCAGGTCATCAGACTTGTTTTTTGCTGGGACAACTTACTTTTCGTTCTCTCTGTCCATTTCTCCTGAAGAAAAATTAGGAATTAACCTGGCAATATCTCTGAATAGAGGTAATGATATTGATTGCAAATAATGTGAAAGACTGAAATTCCAGAATTTTTGTTTCCTCTTGAAGTGTAGAACAAAGTGCCTCTTCTTACTGTGTTACCATCTGAAAGAAATATACAAAGAAATTTCAATAAGCCTCCATATTTTCATCTACACTATATGAACTGCATAACATATCAGTCCAGCAGGAAACTGTTTTTATCTTTATAATTAATTATATATCAATTGCAAATATGCAATATTCAGTATTGTGATATGATGTATTGTAGACTTGTTATTGTGTTTAATTTTGAGACTATACAACTTTGCTGTACCTATTATTTTGTAATCCTTTAATGAGACTCTTTTACCAATTCATAAACCATTAAAAAATAAGGAATAGTGAGATCCTAAAGCTATTTTTTGCCATGATTTTTCCCAAGGGTGGAATTTGCAATAGACACACAGAGAAATTAGTGAATTATAAAATTATATATATAATCATATGTGTCACTATTAGTGTTAACAGAATAGTTCTCTGTGAGGAAATGTTCTTGTCTGTACCCACATTACACTTTTCTCAGTATCTCCTTTTCCATTAAATAGATGTAAGGTGTTTTCCCTGACTTTCAAAATAAAAAAAACATCACCACCAAGGAATCTTATCCATTAATAAATCACATCTTTATAAAGTTATAGATTCTTCAACATCAGAGTTAATGACCTAAAAACCTGCTCTTTGGCTGCATTCCAGACAATATATGGGTTTATGAAACGTTAATATTGATTTTTGTGAAACCTATTGTATCCGTAAAATTTCACTTTTGTCACTACACTGACTAAGAAGTGTCTGGATTCCATCTGTGCGCCCATCAGATTTGTATAAGTTACATTCTGACTTACTACAGAATGATGCAACCTTACAGGACACCTCACATGTCTTTCTGTCACTCATCATTACATGTAATATTCAGCTGATACTAAATAAATTCTGTTTTAGAGAAGGACTAAAAATGGTACAAACGTATACTGTATAAAACTTACAAAAAAAAAGTTGAGTGAATTATTTCAGTTTCACAGGCATGTTTTATGTAAGTGTACTCTTTCTTCTCCTTTCCATAGTTAACTAATTGATTTTGGTGTTATTTTATAATTCTGCTTTGAAAAACATCAGAACAAGACCCCCAAATAATGGCTCTCATCCATTCAAAGTCATTTCCTACACCCAAAGGAGTTTAACGACAGCATGGAAAATTGAGTTCAATGACCACAAGTCCCTTACCTCCAGCCTAATTCTTATCTCTGACAGCCTGTGTTGTGAGAGAGTCATAAATTATTTATTATTTTGGCCTTTACCACAGCTTAGCAGTAAGTGCTTCTTTTCTCCTTTTTAGAGCTTCCTCTGAAATTCTAGCTCAAAAAGACATGTGAGCTGTTTATATAATTGTCCCATTAAGAGGAGTGTACATATTGTCTTCACATTTTGTACTCAAATGTACTGTTTCTGAACGTTTGTGCATTTACTTCTACCAGATGGGTACATAATTTAATCCTGAATAAAGAATCTAATATATACTCATTTGTTCACTAACAAAGTGTCATCATTTTCACAATATGGAAACATTGTTATAAAATCTTATGAATCCTGCAACAAATTACAAATATTATAAACTGCATAACAAACTTAAGATGATTGACTAAAATGCCTTCTGGACAATTTCCTGAAGCTTTTTGTATTACACAATTCTGGAAGCATGTGTTACTTGTATGATAATTAAACCCACTCAAGTCACATCAAAAGGAACATGCAGGGATCAGTACAGGGAATATTATGGAGCAGAATTTGTAATGGAATATTCAGTGCTTTGACATTACACAATCAGCAGATAAAAATATGTGTGTAAAGAAGCACTATGGTCACGGGTACCTCTGGCAACATAACCATGTCATCTTGAGACATGTTAGCACAGCAATGGGAGTGCCTCTTTCAAAAGTAGTTAATCAAAGTCATTGGCGAGATGCCACTGTTAACGGCTGGCTGTTGTGTGGGTGTTGAGCCAGTCTGCACGCTGTTAGTGAGAGCTCTGTGTACCCTGTGGTTTTGATAGCTCTAGACAGTGGCACTGTATTGGGCTGGAGAGCACTTGAGCACCACAATAGTTATACACCTCATCCCGATCTCAATCCCAATCCGATGTCTGGGAATAGGACAGATTGATAATCACATGCACTGATCAGTGCTGAATTCCATGTTTATTTCTTTGATGGCTCAGAGCCCCTAATTTGACACCTACACCAAGTCATGAAAACCAATCATGACTAGATCTTAGACAAGTTTACCATCCACTCATTGTATATCTTGATCATTGGCACTTAGAAAGTGTGCATTTTTCACTAAGCATGTGAACAGGTAAATTAGATCTGCCTTAAAGAAGATTAAAGACCACAAGGTGTAAATACAAAGGACAGGGCTTGAGTCGTATATATTCCATTTCATATTTACAAATGAATTGGTACAGGTGAAAACAACAAGCACTTAGTAGAATGGTACCATTCTCCAGACATATCCTAAAACAGCAGGTTAGATTAAGGACTCTGAAGTAGTTGAAGATGTACTGACAACTTGCTGAAAATAAATTAACAAAGTACAATCTAGCTGCCAAACAGTTCTTTGCAATCATTAACTAAAGAGCGATCAATATCTTTGAAAGGAACAAACTGCGATAAAAAAAAGTCAGGGCAATGGTCTCTGGGTGAAACACCACTATTCAGACAGGAATTTGAACTTTGTTAGCCATTTACCTGTTTTTAATTCCCTCTTGGGAATTCTCACAGATGATAACATTTCCACAAAGGAAATTTGCAAAAAATGTTGAATTTGAAAAAACCAAATGAGAACAAATGAACAGCATTGCCAACAGCTCATGACAGCCAAAAGCTGCAACGTTGGCTATCTGTGGATCAGGTACTGTCATTGTTGAATTGAGACCTGTCTTGCCTCTTATAATATAGCAGACCTCTGCTGCTATAGTGAAAATGATTGGATTCAAAGTTGTCCTCCAAGATATGAACATGTGGGTAATGAAGAAGGAGAAAGGATCTATTGACTCCTCATGTTGATCCAAGTGTTTCCTAATTTTGATTTAAACTCCAATGAACTGGCATCAAATTCAGCTAGTTTTGCAATTCCTTTACTGCAGAAAATTGCCTTCCGCAATTGATCCATAAAGAATTTGGTCATTCCAGTGCACTTCCCAGTTTGGGTGTCTTTTATTCTTCTTATGAAATTATCAGCACTGATCAAACATCTAACTTGCATTTAGCAGAATTAAGAATGAAAGGTTTGCATTCACCTTTGTTAAGACTGAAATGGGTTATAAAGAAAAAGTGGACCAATCAACTTTTATTTACCGCAATTGAGTTGTATCAAATCTATTGCTCTGTAATTGTGTTAACAGTGCACGGTCAAAAGAAGATTCAGTGCCTATCATTTTCCAGATTAATTTATGCGGTTGTTTACTTCCATCTAGTGGTGCTACTTTCTGTAAAATACAGTAATACAATGAAAATCATATCTGTACTCTATGTAGAAGAGAAGTAATATATAAGTAGTGAAAAAACAAACACAGGAAGCTTGATTTAAATGTGTGTATTCACATAGTTGTTGTATTAACACTTTGATGACATTACCTACTTATTCCTGACTCTGTTGAATTGAAGGAGGTAACATACTTTACATCATCATGGTTCAATTCAGACAGCACTCTGAACAGCTGTCAAATGCTTATCGACCTACACAAGCTCAATACTGTATACCACTTTCCACAGTAAAGCCCATTACCAATAATCATACTGTATATCAGTATGCCACAGGTGGAGATCTACTATAGAAACCAGAACCATTCAGGCCAAACCAAGAGAAACTGCCTGAAGGAATGTGACACTCAATGCTGAAAAAGAAGTCCCTCCTCGGGATAGATAATAGAAAGATTTGACTAAAAGTGACCAAACGACTTTTGAGTGACGACAGCAACCATGTCTTATAGTCAATTTAAACAAAAGGTGAGGTTTTTGGACATGCTTATCAAAAGGGGGTATTTTTTTCTACAAATACATTTCTAATTCCAATACTGCACTCAACACTGACAAATCCCTGACTTTGTGTGCTTTGCTTGCCAGGATAACCTCCAGCTCCCCCACAACCCTCTTTGGGATAAAGTCGTTTGAAAGTGGATGGATGCATGTGACCAAGGGTGGGGTGGTGGCGCAGTTTAGCATTGCTATCTCATGGTGCTGGAGCCCTGGGTTCAATTCCTGAGGTGCTATACTGTATGTGTGGAGTTTGTACGTTCACCCTGTGTTAATGAGGGAGAAGCCAGTTTCCTCCCACAGTCCAAAGACAAGCTAATAGATCACATGGCTTCTGGGAAGATTGGCCCTTGTGTGGGTGTGTTTGTGTCTGTGTGTGCCTTGTGATGGACCCATCAGAGTATATCCCACCTTGTGTTGCTTAACAGTATAGGCTCTGGCTCCCCTGCAAGCTTGTATTGGATAAAGAGGTTAGAAAATGGATGGAATACTAACAAATTGTTAACTCTATAGGGGCAAGGTGTTTTAAGGATATGCCCCTGGAATTCATGTTTATGCAAAAGAAAAACCGTCCTTCTGTGCACTATGGTTATTTTTTCAAACCCCTCCTGTGGATAATAGCAGTCTATGCTGGTAAATCTGCTGAAATAAAAATATAATAAATCAGATAATCACATACGATTACTGTATCAAACAAGTTTCTATGTACACTTGCTTATGCTTGCAATACCAAAAATGAGTAAATTATATGACTAAAAAAAACATCTATAAAGTGCAATCCAATTAATCATTACTTTGTTGTCGTTCAAAACTTTTTAAATTGTGATAATTTAAATGCTTTGGAAACAACAGATATAAACTAAGCAACACTAATTATTTCAGTAGACAGAACAACAAAGCAAATTTCTATTTATACTATTTTAATAGCTAGGGAGCATAGCACCAAACAGTAAGAATAAAAAGTACATTTAAAAAGTATTTTTTTTAAAAGCCAGCAGGTGGCGTTTTATGAGAATTGAATATATACACACACCCTACACCGGAAGAAGAGGGTTTGCTTTTAAGTGGTACTAAAAGTTCAGGGTCCATCTTCTATATTGGATCAATTGAGGCCATAGAAAGTAGGTGAGTTTACTATAGCTTTCATGTTTCAGACATATTTCAGAGTTCATCTTTAGGTGTAAATGATATTATTATTGTTAATGATTTTATTACAAACAGAAAAATCACTGCAACATGTACAGTATGTATGACTTTGAAGTATAACATTTTATGTCATCTCGAATTGCTAAATCGTGAAGCAGACTGATGTTTAAAAGCGTTTACAATTAATTGGATTTTTAAAGACTTTTTCGGCCCTACTGGTTGTAATTTCCCACATCGTCGGTATCAGCGTCATCTCTCAAACTGTTGTTTTTCAGTAGGAGCGACGGAGTTTCTGCAGCTTCGGCTAATTATGGAAGCTGCGCTTCGTGTTAACGCCTAAACCGTGGTGTTTACTGGGGTGTAGTCGCAATTTTAATAAAAGGACTGGATAACTTAATTTTTAGAAAGACTATTCTCGGCTCCTTTCAGAGCTAAGAAAGGTATTATCAATTTTAGATTATCTTTATTCCACAATAATATTTTCAACATTCGGGACTGTTCAGGTAATTTGCTAATTGCACTTATATACTATGAACAGGTCATGCACTCAGAGTGCCTACATTATTTTTCTGTATGAACACTATCAGCATACAGTTTTAATTCTTTATTCCGTCTGCGTTATTTTTCATCTTTGCTCTCGTTATATTAATTCATTGCCTTATTGTACCTGCACGTTTGCTCATCATATGTCTACATAAAGCAAATTTCCTATACATTGTAAGTTGCCTTAGATAAAAGCGATTGCTGTCCAGGGTATAAAGATGATGCTAAGCATTAACCTGTTGTTGCAGAACGAGCCCCATTTTGCAAACCGTGCACTTTAAATAGAAAAATGCTGTAATGCCCGGAGCAGTTTTATTTATCTTTTCAGCTTGATAAGAATGCATCTTCTTCTGTTACCTCCTGTTCATCTGACTAAGTAGCTTGCTTACAGCGAAAGTGCTCTCAGACTAGCCAGTTTGTGTTCACGGTATCATTTAAAGGTATTAGGGGGCTCCCTGCACTTATCTGACACTTGTTTTCAACGATTATACTAAGTATCTCGGTGTAAATCGATGTGTAGTCCTTTACTATTTTCAAGTGCATGCGTTGTTTAATTCTTTCCTGTAATTTGTATTGCTGTGTTTTACTAAATGTTCCTTTTTCTCGCAGTGTCTATTATTTTCTACTATAATCCCCCTTCAAATAACGAATTTGTACCACTATAGTGAGGTCAATTAGGCAATAATCCTCACACGTCGCTTAGGTTTACAGATTGTGTAACGTCTGTACTGACCAGATTTCCTGTGTTGCTTTCAGAACTATATTGCTTATGAGACGTATCAGCAGTTGGACAGTTGTCGTCAGCTGCCACCTGCTTGATAAAAAGTTAAAAGAAGTACTTTATCAAAAGTGGGATTTCTTGCATCGCCGAGATCTGGTTTATTATTGCAATCAATGTCAAGATTAGAAATTTAGCCCATACATTTACAAAGGTTCTTAGTGCAGTACTGCACTGAAAATAAGCTATCTCAAACTCTTTCTCTTTTCAGACATGTTTCTGTACCTGCTTGCTTTAGCGGCTCTCTTCTGTGTGTACCGCTGGTACAAGGAACGCAAAACCGTTCCCAATAAATCTGACAAATATGTGTACATCACTGGATGTGACACGGGGTTTGGAAACCAGCTGGCGAAGCATTTGGACCAACAGGGCTTTCGTGTGATTGCTGCGTGTTTCACTGAAAAAGGAGAAGACGCTCTGAGGAAAAGCGCTACTGACAGGCTTGTGACTCTCCACCTTGACGTCACCAAGTCTGAAAGCATTGCTAAAGCTGCCGAGCTCATAAAGGACAGGGTGGGAGAAAAGGGTACGTCTCAACTCTATTAATTTCTGGTCTCGGTGAAGTCAGACGTGGAATGGAACCTAAGTACTTTTGGATTTCGTTGATTCCACTCTTGTTGCCATGACGTATCGCTTGTTTGTTACCTGCAGAACTCTACATCATGGCACTGTGTCACAGTGCAACTCCAGCAGAATGAGTAGCCAAACACCGGAGTTAGTCTGCAAACCGTGGCATTGTTTTCATTGTTGTTTGGAAAAGGTAATTACACAGAATAGTACAGAAGGGGTGTCTAATTTGATTAAGCCTGAGAAATAATGCTTGTTGGCACATTTGTATTCTCTCTTTTGTTCACTCTTTTTTCCCCAAACAATCTCATTGTTGGCCGCTCCCGAAGCCTGTAATTAGGGTGAGGTTGTCAGCTCTCCTAGGAATCCGACACTTACAGATTTATCGAAGAGCCGCAGGCTTTCCCGCAGAAAAAGTGCTTAGGCCGGTGGTAACCATCCCTTTCCCAGGTATCTAACAGGTTGCAAAGAAACAATAGTGTGCTGAACAGGAAGTATTTAACCTCAACAACTAGTTCGATGATAAAGGATTCATCCGAGATTTAGGCTACCCATGAGCTTTGTTCTGTGTGCTTGAAATGCGTTGTTATTTTCTGTGTTCGCCAGTTCATCGTTGTGTTCTTTTAGCTCTTGAGGCGCTGTTCATTATTATAAAATTAAGTAGCAAGCGACGAAGAGTTGGGACAGTATTTGTCACTGACCCCGTGGTTAAGCTGCAAGGAAACTCCGCCTTTTTCTGCGTCATAGCTTTCAAGGGTCCAAAACACGAAACCGTCGGATTAGTATATCAAGTCCGATATTTCCGCAGTTAAAGAAACTACAGTACATTGTCAAGAGCTTGGCTGAAACACAGAACCTAACACTCTAACCCCTCCAGGAATTAAGTTTGAGACTCCTGCTTTTGATTGATTCCGAGAAGATTCGTGTATTCCGAGATGTACAGTACTACACTAAGGCTGTCTTTGAGTTAAAATTTCCAGTGGGTGCTATTCATAGGGTACTGGGGGCGGTGTGGTGGCTCTGTGGCTAAGGATCTGCGCCTGTGGCTGGAAGGTTGCCGGTTCAAAATCCTGTGGCCGGCAGAGGAATCTTATTCCATTGGGCCCCTGAGCAAGGCCCTGAACCACAGCTGCTCCAGGAGTGCTATATAAATGGCTGACTCTGCGCTCTGACCCCAAGCTTCTCTCCCTGTCTGTGTGTCTGGTGGAGAGCAAGCTGGTGTCTGTGAAAAGACAAATTCCTAATACAAGAAAGTGTATATGGCCAATAAAGTGATCTTATCTTTGTTGAGTGCACTAATCACGCCTTGGTGTCTGTCACGATGGTGTTTGTGTTGTGCTTTGCAGGTCTGTGGGGTCTGGTGAATAATGCAGGAGTGTCTGTCCCTTCCGGGCCCTGCGACTGGCTCACTGTGGACGATTATAGACAGATGCTGGATGTGAACCTGCTGGGTGTTATAGCTGTGACGCTGAGTGTACTCCCTCTTATTAAAAAAGCCCGGGGAAGAGTCGTGAATGTGGCCAGTGTCTTCGGAAGAATCAGTCCATTTGGTGGACCCTACTCTGTTTCAAAATATGGAGTCGAAGCCTTCAACGACAGCCTTAGGTATGATTTTAGAATTTTTTGCCATTATTATTTGAGGTACAAGTACAAAGACTTATGCAAGTCTGCCTTGTTTAGGTCCCAAAAGAAATTCACGGAGCATTCAAATAAAATCACCTAATCTCTCAACAAATGTAGGCTTCCTTATGGTGTGCAAACTGAATGGTCTTTTTACTTCAAAGCAATCTAAAATTTCAGGTGGTTTAAAGACAGCAATAAACCATTTCCTGTTGAACAGTGAGCAGCTTGTCTGTAAAGTTAAATTAAGCTGTAAGTCTTTAAGAACTCTCATTATATAAATAAAACGTTGGCTATAAATTGAAACAGTTAACGTTTTATGAATACATAATGCAATCTTTTCATTCTGCTACTACTGTTATATTGAGTTATGTATTTGTGTTTGTTAAAACATGGGCACACAGTGTACTGGACTGAAGTCTGCACATATGTGTCATAGGTGGTACAGCAGGCCTTTAAGTATGAACCTATGTTGTATTTAGATATTTTCTCATGTTGCTTTTTGTTTTGTTTTTTAAGGAGAAACATGATGCCTTTTGGAGTGAAAGTCCTGTGCATTGAACCAGGCTTTTTCAAAACCAGTGTGACTGACATTGATATTTTATTAAAAAATGTTCAGCAACTATGGGATAAAATGCCACAGGAAGTCAAAGATGACTATGGAAGCTCTTATGTGCAGAAAGGTAATTTTTGCAGACTTACAAAATGAAGATAAAATATAGCACCTTTTACCATCTTAACACATAAACAGGTGTTCATTCTAATATTTAACAAAGTCTAAAATCAGTGTAATGTTTAGCTTGCAGTACTGAAAAATACAAGATACAGAAACACTTTTGGTAGATACCAGTCTTTTGTGCTAAATACAAAGTTGTAGTAACTCATTCTTTTCCGTGCATGAGCAAAAATTACTCTTTTATCTTTTCAGTCCTAATTCTAGAAAGCTTCCAGATTCATTTTGAATTGTTTTTGCCCGTTATCTTATGTTTAGATAGTGCAAGACCTTAGACTTGTGACGGAGCACATTTCTATCATGAGCAACATTATCATAACTCTTAATCTGTCACATTATGGTTTGGTGTGCACATACAGTACATAGCGATGGGGGCAACCAAGAATCTGTTTCATCAACTAACAGCCAGTTTTCTTCCTATGACTGTAAATCCAAATTACATTTCTAGTGTTCATGCAAAGGTAAGAAAGCTGTACTTTCCTGTCTTGCAGTGTCAGTGTTGATGAAGAAGATGATGGGTCAGTTGCCAGACTCTGACCTGATGAAGGTGGTGAGCTGTATGGAGCATGCCGTCTCAGCCGTCCATCCCCGAACCCGCTACTCTCCAGGATGGGATGCCAAGTTCTTCTGGCTTCCTCTGTCTTACATGCCAACAGTGATCTCTGACTACCTGCTCCTCAAAGACAGCATTAGCCCAGAAAAGGCAGTAGTCTGATTTTTAGAATTTGCTGACTTTCAGGAACTCCATAGAGTCACTGAAAGTCGTGGCTTAAATAGTTTCGCTGGGGTCACTGTCCAGACCTGTCTAGTGAGTTCCTCCCTGAGTGGATTTGAATTTTCTTTTTGGCACTTGACACATTTGGAAGTCTGGTGATCATGTTCACCAAAATTAACCTTATTCTGTTCTGGTTGATTTCTAATATAGGATGGTACACTAATACTGCAGTTTGGTTTTGTGTGATCTTTGAATTGACATGGAAAGCTGTAATTAAATAAACTATATTTATAGACTCATTTACCAAAATACTGTTTGAATAATGTTAACAAATTATTTTCTTGTAAACAAATGACTGTTATTTCAAAGGGCAACATGTCTTATCAGATTGGCTTTCCATGTGCAAGAGCATATATCCATTTTTAACTGCTTTTTTACAATCCTGGGATGCAGGAGAGATGCAGCCTATCCTGGTAAGCAACAGGCACAAGGCAGGGTACACCCTGGACAGAACGTTAGTCCATCACAGAGCAGACAGACACACACACTCACAGTCACTCCAGGAACAATTTAACCTGGTAGCATGTTTTGGGACTGGGGGAGGAAACCCACATGACTATGGGGGTAACATACTGTATAAACACCACACAGATAGCAGCCAAGGTACCTTCTCAACCCTCATATTTTAATAGTAGTTCAAGTAGGTAGCATGTGTAGGCTGCAAAGGAACAGGTAAAGGTTTATTCCAGGCTGAAAAGAGAGAAAAGAAACACAACATTTTGGCTGTGGAGCCACACACCCAAAGAAGGCTCCACAGCTGAAACATTGTCTTTCTTTTCTTCTCTTTTCAGCATGGAATAAACCTTTACCTGTTCCTTTGCAGTCTACACATGCTACCTACTTGAACTACTATTAACATATGAGGGTTCAGAAGGTAGTTTCTACCAACATTTTAGATTTACTTGTAATATTCTTCATAATTACTAAGCTGTCATTGACAATGTTGTTCATTTTGTTCTTAAAGTAGTCCTTAAGTTAAGCCTTCATATAAATGTGAATTTTGTATTGGGAATGAAAACTGGAATTTCTCTCAGAAAGATTAAAAAGGCTTCCCACATTTTGCTTAAATATTTACATACAAGAGAGACTCTTTTTTTTTTGTTCTCCTTTGTTTCTGTACATAAAAATATGAAACCAGTGTAGTACAGTTCTTTTGCAATTAAAACCAAATACCCAAATTTGTTTAACATTTTTAAGCAAAGCAGGCACTCGGCATATCCTTTTCTACAGGCAAATACTTCCTATTTAAATTAAGGTAAATTAGGTCAATTGAAAGGTGAGCTGTTTTACTTCTGTTTCCAGTATGTATAAAAATACACCCTTCTTAATTTGTGTATGTCCAGTGCAACAAATTGAAAGGCTGAGTGTTATGTTGATTCTTAGTCAAAATAAGCTAAACATGCATTTACATGTATAAACAGTTACAAATGAAGCAGTAGCATGCGGTTCAATTTGTCTGTCTACCCAAATAGACCATGCAAACTAATACACAGCAAACAACTTGATAGTGCTCTGAAGAATGCTTAAATTTAATCTTTTTAATTCTTAAGAAACATATCACTCTTCAGTAATACTGTATAAAACACGAATTACATTTATGAAATTCTTTCACTTTATGAATCCATCAAATCATCCAGTGGTATACCGTGGGACCCACTGTTACAATTCCTCGGTAAAGGAAAGTAAAGACTATGTAAAGCCTATGTCATTTGAGTACTTATTCATTTTGAAATTGTTCACGGTGAATGGAGTTTTAAAGTTCTCAGAAGGTTCAGGAGAAGGTCAACCCCTAATCTTGCCCATTTCAGCCTACCTGTGTGTAAATATCACATTTCTGCTTTGCTCCTTTGCCCGTCCTCTGCTGCACCTTCACCCTAATCATTCATCCTCCCTGGCTCTTTCCTTACAAAAAAGGGAGGACTATTCAAGACAGGTTATTCACTCAGTCAGGTGAGATAAGCCAATAAAGCAAACTAAATTGGAAAATAAATCACATCTGTTCTCCTTCTTAATTAGGGTTTTACAGATCACTAAAAATAAATGAACCAATTGTTCCTATGTACAGTAGCTCAGACACAGTTTCCCACTCTGTCCTCTTCATAAATGATTCTGTTTTTTTATTTTTTATTAATTTTTTAATACTATTAAGTTAAATAATTTTTATCCAGTGTTTTGAGCATACAAAACTTTCAGAACTGTGACATAAAAATACAGGTGGATTCACCGTAGTGCCAGCTTAACCTGATCTTGAAATTTACCATTTACATTTTTTCAAACTCTGAACTCTTCCTTATTCAATATATATATATATTCAATGGCAATGAAAAAACTGAATACTCAAAAAAGAGCTTTAATAAAGCTTTACTGAAAGGGAAAACATTAACAATTAGAAATACATTTGTGAAAGACTAGAATAGTACAGGCAAATCAGCAGCATGTTGCTACTTTAATTTTCATTAAAACAAAAGACAGAAATTCATGATAAAAAATGTTGCTCAGCTACATAATAACATCATTTGAATATATGAGATGGAAAAAGGCAATTGATAAGAAATACAGAGTAGATCTTTGAAATAAGCAGATTTCCTAAATAGCCACAATTATACTATGGTAATGAAAATATACAGTACCAGTTAAATGAAAAAAATATATATAAATACGTACAGTATATAAAATGATCTTTTTCACTAACAATTTTGAAATGTTAAGTTCTGTTTTGGAAGCAAGAAAACTGTAGAATCAATGTAATACAGAAACAAAGCAATCTGGAAGGTGTGTTCACTTGTTGAAAACTTTAAATGTATTTTAAGGTAAAAACTGTAGAGTAACAGAAATATGGATTGGCTGTCTTCTTTTTAAACATTATTCATTTCTTGTAATCAAAAATGATTCCATAAATTCCAGATACAAATTTAAAATCCTTGATTCTATTTTTGTATTACTAACAACTTATAATGTACTAATATGGAATGAGAAATTCTAAATAGCATACCTACAATATTCAACATTCTGCAAATCTTGTCTTACATTTAAAATATGTACAGTAAATATCTGAGCTGCCAAGTCTAACACAGCCACAGTACATTTTTGTGGGACTTATCAGTTAATTATATGTCACATGCTGTGTTTTCTCTGCATACTATTGTATTGTGTTAATGTTTGTGTATTTATTGTTCATTTTTTTTTACTGCTTAACTGACAGAGAAGTGCATTTTTTACTGCCTCACTATTTGTGATAAATGTGAGGTGAAAGTCCTTCTGCTCTGACATGATAATCAGGATATTAGCCGATATTAGCCGTTGTAGGCACTGATAATGTTTAGCAAACATTCTGCCCCCCTTAAAGGCCTCTTTTGATAAGTTCAGGGGAACACACTAAGTACTGTTCACAGAGATCTATTACAGTATGTGTGCATTGTCTCATCAGGTATGAAGAAACATACATTTTCAATCAGTATTTGGACATATTAGGTTATGACTTGTACTATTCAATAATTTAATAAAACTAAGGCCCACTGTCATTATCATGGTATCATAATTAATTGTTTGCGTTTGTATAGTGCTTTTCATGTCAAAACATGCCATAGTGCTCTGCACATAGGAGGGGATCCACTTTATGAACTACTTGAGGTGCAGAGCAGAGCACTGCACAGCAGATCAGGAGCAGAAGTGAAAAATTGCTTCACCGACCGAATTCTCAGCAGTGCAGTCAATCAAGGTCAGGCACAGTGACATTGAATGGTGTAATCCACCAGACTGAGGAGCACAACAGCCTATCTGACTTTAAAAGTAGATGTGTAAGTGAGTAAGCAAGGAGTGTGATATTCATACGCAGGTAGGCGGATGTGTGCGGACAAGATTAGGCTTCGACTTCCTCCCTATTAGGTGAAACTCTATAAATTTGTCAATTTAGGGAAGCCAAAGTTAACAAACCGGTAGTACAATCTTGTCAGGATACCAGGTTTGACATTGATATTCTGCAATGGATACAGTGCAATGGAAACTTTGGTAGCCAAATTCTGATCTGATTAAATTAAGCCAACAATTTAAAGACCTATTGCTACAGGTATGTGCTTATTCTTTTTCTGGTATTCTTATATGGCATCTCAAAGTCAACCAAACATTCATCCTAAGAAAATTGCACGAATTGAATATTAATGTGTTAGAGACTTCTATATAAACTGTAATATATTCATAGGTACAGTAGGCTCATTAAAAGCAGGGCATTCAAATTAAGCTTTTTTTAAAATAAAATGCTTAAAATGAAGAATATAGTTCAACAATATTGTAAGTTTCTAGACTGTTCAGATAAACAGACCTTTGTTTTCATGGCACACAGATAAGGATAGAATGAAAAGTGCTTTTATGTACATAAACATATCATTCTCCATAAAAACACTGGGCCTCTTTCTTCTGAGAAGAGCATGACCAGCAAAATGTTTGGAATGGACAAAGACAACTGCACAGACTCCTCCTGAGGCAGAAGTACATAGTAACATTTTTTTCATTCCAAAAAAACATTGGCATTTCAGAGGCAGAAGATAAGATAGGGGTGGGATCTAGACTACATTTGTATCGAAGTACTGAGAGATTTCTTTTAGTGAAATTTTGCCTCACTTTAGACGGAAAACAATTCCCATGCCTGTTTGGTAATAACAGTGAGAAAGTGTGGAACGGAGTTACTGAAAAACAAGAGATACAAGGAACATCAGCCGTGTTCATTGGTACAACACAAGAAGATTTTGACCAAGTAGACCATGGTAGGCTTTGCTTTGTATTTATATAGACAATAGTTTAGTTCCGGGTCTATTTTTGCGTGCGCTTTCATAGTACTCGTTGTGAATGTGGATTCTTAAATCAATACCTTTTTAGTGTGAAGTTTTAGTTTGATTCTTATATTAACTGTTACGGAAGTGCTGTCCAATTTATAATTCAGTGTAGAGTTACATAAAGCAGTACTATCTTAATGCAGAAAGCTACATTTTCACAGCGGGTTAAAATGCATGCTGTACCTTCTTTATCGTGGCACACGCGCGCCCTCTGCTGGCATGTTTCAGAACACATTCAGTACGGTATTGTGAAAAGAACTGGACCAGGTTGCAGCGCAGTTCTGCTTTTCAGATCACATTAATCATTGTCTTCATCTTGAATACATCTCTGGATGATTAGGTATGTCAACTTTCTAAGACTGTGTATAATTAGGACAAAAGTACGAAAGTCCACCGATTAATGAAAACACATACTTAAGGAAATCAGTATCAAGAGACCTGTCCTTCCCAACACGGAAACTGACAAATAAGCACACATTCCATTTCTTTTCACATTTGTGGTGTTGGTTCATCAAAGCATCAAGCATAATAATAGCATTTTCAATGCAAAACAAAAAAAATACGCATTAAAAATAATTTGGGAGAAACAGACAATTCTTAAAGTAGGCGCAGAGACATTTAAAAATATTGACAGAACAACACACAGCTCGAGTACTAAAAAGCAGGTTTTAAGTGAACTAAATACTGTATACCTAATACGCTCGTGTTAAAATACTAGGAACTTGTGCCTTTTGGCAGCCTTGTGTACGGCCTTCAAACATGTTCCAGTTCCACGTTTCCCCAGTAGGGTGCGCTCTCTAACCATGTAAATAGCACAGCCGAAGGAGTGGCGGAAAGGACCAGAAAGAACATGCCACTGCGATTGAAGAACTAGAAGAGCAAAGTCAGTACACATCAGGAAGAAATCTGCAGTAAGAAGAAGGTCGTTTTGCGGTTAAACGGACATTTTGTGGTTGTTTTTATTTTCCTCAAGTCCGTGAATTCCACTAACCCATTTATTAGATGGATATATTTATCAAGTCACTTATTTCATTAGAGAAAACGAGGCATCCATTATTATTACTATTTTGACAGTTGTTTTTTTAAGATGCACTGTTTTTCCCTGTTCCTTTCAACTATGCCTTCCTTTCAGTACCTAAAGCACCACGGGCACTTATCGGTGAGGATTTCATCCCACCTGCTGTTTGCTTTTCTCCGCCCTGGTGTTTGAGGGCCTTGAGTGTCTAAGCCACTTGCCTTGCCAATGGAAGGCTAACAACTGTGTTCTCATTTTGGAGCACTTCCAGCAGGCTCCGCTCCTTTGTTGTGACGTTTTAATTACTGTCTGACTGCGCCCTCTCCGAGCTTTGTGATGCTGTCACTTTGCGCTGAATGCCGGCACCCAAAGCTGACAGCGAGGGCCAGCCATCTGGAATGACAAAAAGCACTGAGCTCCTTGAGGCGCATGGAGTAGCCCTGGAGGCTGCGCTTTAGGTGAAAGTGTTTCTTTTCTCCTGTGCTGAATCGCTGAGAGATTTCCCTGCTTCATTCACGTTTTGCAGTTCATTTCAAAAGCTGCTGATTTTACACTTGCCTTTCACCGCGGCGCTAACACAAGACGGGCCCACAATAGCCAGGAGAAAGCCTGTGGCTGGTATTTCTTCCCCAAGGTCTGGACGCCTTACAAATAGGGCCCACTGGGCCTATATAGAGGCATGGAAACAGGGGAGCATAATCTGAAGGTTGCAGAAGAGAAGGCACAGAAGGACACTGTGTCAGGGATTAGACATCCCCTCAAGCCTCAAAGAGACAGGCAGTTCAACCCATGTGTACACAAAATAAAGCATTGTGCAGGGAAATCTAATGTTCCACAGTCAGAATGCTAGCTTTCTAAATCTAAGATAAAACCTCATTTAGATTTTTCAAAATAAAAATAAATTAATTAAAGATTCAGAACAAAGGAATTGTCTGTACTGTACAATGTGACAGGTCTTCCCAGTCAGAAGGATGTTCCTATAACAGACATCAAATAGATCCAGAAAACACAGGAGGAGTGAGATATGTTGATGATTGATGTAGTCAATCATCAACATATTATATCTAACATTATCTAACATTATATCTAACATTAATTATATCTAACATTATCTTGTATTATTATTATATTATCTTATAATTATTAAATTAATGTAAGAACTCTTGTAGCTCTGGTTAACTCTAAAGTAAACTATCAAAACAGTCTCACAAGAAAATAAAGAATTAGCAGCCAGTAGTATGTCTTGACCTTCATTATTACAGGGATTATACTGTATTGTGAATCCGGACATGTTATCACACTTGACTATACTGTATGTAAGGTAATATTTAAACTAATCATTACAGTATATAGGGGGCATATAAACATTTGAACTTGAATGTTTTTCAGTGGAGCCTGTGCTCTTTGCAGTCTATTTCTGCAAAGTTTTCCTGAAAGCAGCTGACACACTCTTTACTTGAAGTAGTGGTTTAAACTGGCATAATAGGATTAGCTTGGAAGATGAAGATCCTACTCCAGTTTACAGGCAGGGATAATAATGAAAGCCTTGGGATATTTAATACCCTACATTCTATTTGCTGAGCACAGACTTCACAGACTTCACAGCACAGTCATTTACAGCAGCTTTATAAAAGCAATGGATGAAGACATTCCTTCTAAAAATGAGGTAAGTAATGTTATACAGTACAGTAATTCAACATTCACT
The DNA here is from genome assembly GCF_040954835.1 of Lepisosteus oculatus. Taxonomy (NCBI): domain Eukaryota; kingdom Metazoa; phylum Chordata; class Actinopteri; order Semionotiformes; family Lepisosteidae; genus Lepisosteus; species Lepisosteus oculatus. Next base: position 15,693,228 of record NC_090707.1, read on the forward strand.
TAGTTTATGTGAAATTGTTAAATGCCTGTACTTAATATTATGGAATATCTCTATTGGATTTGTTTTATCATAAGGATATTTATATCTACATTAGCAGTTTTAAACTAGAATATATTTCAGAATGTGTCAAAGAATTATCAGATACAGTATATAGCCTCGGACTGAGCTGTGACCATGTTGTGTTTATTTTTAGATAGCTGAAAATGAGAGTTGTCTCGATAATTTCATCCAGGTGAGTCACAATAACACATTTCTAAAGGTGACTTTGTCATTTTGTATGAGGAAACCTCTTCTAGTGTTTCTTAGAAAACATACAGTTTTACTGAATCGTGTGACATTTTACAATATGGATTCAACAAAAAAAGCACTAAGGAACAGTCATACATAGAGCAGAAACCTGCAGTCAGATTACAAAAAAGTACTGACCAGTAATAAACAGAAATTGATTCAGTTGGTATCAAGATTTCAAAGTACAAGGTATTTTTTCTTTTTTCTTAACTGGGCATTTACAGTAGTACTGGTGAAGATTTCCTGTCCTACAACTGTATATGAAGTAATACATTTCCAAGGGTTGTAACTTAAAGTTCAGCAGTTTTATATTTTGTATTAGTTACATATGAACATAGAATTGAATAACATTAGGATATTTATGTGAATGCAAAATTCTATGCTAAGTATGTTCTCTGACATTTGAATTTAAAAGCACTGGGTATGGCATCTTCAAATTCCAGTGTTTTTATAGAACACTAAATAGTTGTGTTTTCTTTTCAGGCCGTCATTTCCAACCCAGTCCTCTCTAGCATCTTGGTTTCCTCTCTCATCCTGTTCGCTGTCTGGTACATAAGGGATTCCCTGAAGATCGATCACGTAGACCAGAAAAGCGTCTTGGTGACGGGCTGTGATTCTGGCTTTGGGAATCTGCTGGCCAGACAGCTCGACCACCGAGGCTTCGGTGTCATAGCCACATGCCTGACAGAGAAGGGGGCTGAAGACCTCCGAGCCGCAGCCTCCCCCAGACTGAAGACGCTCCTGCTCAATGTTACTGACAGCGCGAGCATTGAGAGAGCTCTGGAGTATGTGCGGGCTGAGGTTGTAGAGCGAGGTAGGTGGAGATAGTGTGCAAGTCAGAGTCAAGCACTGGGAAAGATAAAGAGGAGATTCCTGCAGTCCAGACAGTTATAAATATGCCCACTCCTAAGCTACCTGCCACCCTTGCAGCAACAGGTTAATTGAAGCAGGGGCATACCTGTAAGTTAATTTATCTGCAGTGTCCTTACTCTAAAGGATACGACAAATGAACAAATCATAAGACCAACTATTGCTAAGGACAGCAATCAAATCTCATTATATGGAATTCTACTATAAGTACACTTTTAAACTTTAGTTTTCTTAACTTGAGTTGTCATGCCTTAGTCTAATTTTGCTCAATATTCTTGTTCTCCTGTTAACAGCCACTTAAGATAAGGTGTAACATTATTGTCAGTCCAACAGGGTAGAAATAGGTTTTTGGCATGACCATACAAAACTACAAAAAAGAAATAACACTCAACATGAAATAAAAACACATTACAAACAGACGTTCATCAGTACATTTGCACACATCTTGCTCTGCCCAAATTACAGGAGCATTACACATTTTCCAATAGCTCCATACAGGAAACACTCACTTAGCTGTGTTTCATATACCAACTGCACAGGGAATAAAGGATTTCTTGTATATATTTTTCTTGGCCACAGGCGTTCTAAAACACCTCCCTGAAGGTAGCAGTTGGAAATGGGAATGAAGAGACCAGGAGGGGTCATCAATGATAAACTGAGCTTTCCTTTGAACTGCAATACAATACAGCTCTTTAAACTGTTTCCGTGGTCAACTAGTTATGTTACAAACAACGCTTACTATAGGTGTGTAAACTACCCTAGTAAGCAAAGTGGATTTACTTTTTTATAGTATCCTTAACAGGAGTACTCCTCAATATACAGTACTGTACAAGGTCCGTTTACAGCCTTCACTCCCTTTATCACAACAGTCACAAACCAATGAAGACTGAAAAGACTGGAGAAAAAATTAAATCAACTGACCAGGAATAAGCGAGAACGTAAAATATATTTAAGAAATGTTCTGTGCAGTAGTTGTGATTATATGTTTGGTTTTACGTACAGTACAACTGTTTTGTGGCTGTGCCTATTCTATTATCTATTTTTTATAGCGGTCTAAAAGGAATAGGTTTCTTTGGTACGTTCGGTGATTCTTCTACTTAGCAATGCCAGCCTAGTTTAGAAAAGGTTATTACAACAATGTGAAAACCTGAATCATAAAAATAAACTGTGCTCTGTGTACAAATCCGATTGGCTATACACAAGTGCCAGAATGACCCTGCCCTGAAGCATATTCATCAGGTACTATGCACCAGACACGGCACGTCTGTCCACCAGTCCTAGTCATTTACAAGATTAATTCGTTTAAGCACGACGGTAATGGGCATTGCATCATTTCCCATTCAGGGATTTAATCTGGATTACATCAGGTTTCAGTTACTGTAAAGTGCCTTTTGACATAAATTATAAGTTTCACTGGTGTTTGAAAGTTTTCCATTCAAGTTCCTTGAGATATTTATTAGTATTGGATTACTTATTGTCGAGAAACTGTTAAAGGTCTTTTCCTTGCTGGGTTTCTTTCATCCCATTAAAGATATTTCATTTACTTCAAAGAAATGTTAACTGCTCACACAATGTTTCATTTCCTTTACAGTTTGTTTTATATAATAATACAATCAATAAAACAATAATACTGTCTGTTTTTAGCTTGTACTCTGGCTAGGGTTTGGACACTTATTAGTACAGAGAGTTTTTATGTAACGTTTCTCTTTGTTGTCTTTTGCGTCAGGCCTCTGGGGGTTGGTAAACAATGCAGGCGTAGCCTCACCGATTGGTCCGACCGACTGGATGCAGGTGGAAGATTTTAAAAATGTCCTTGACATCAATCTGATGGGTCTGATCGAAGTGACGCTGAAGTTCCTGCCGCTTGTGAAGAAAGCCCGAGGCAGGGTGGTGAATGTTGGCAGCGTCATGGGCAGACTGGCTATGACTGGCGGCGGGTACTGTTTGTCGAAGTGGGGTGTGGAGTCCTTTTCAGACAGCCTGAGGTACAGCAGACGGCTTTTTAAAAAAGAGTCTTAAGACACATACTTCTATTATACTTCTATTTGTTTCCACGATAACGCCGGAAAGCCAAACTGTAAATGTGATCAACTGGTCACATGAAGGAACAATTAATATTGAAGCTATAAAAGAAGTAACGATTCAGTAAATGATAGTTACACGTTGCAGCATCGTGCAATAAGTGCCCTACTGTGAAAAGTAAATTGCCACTGGGTCGAAGAATCAAATTTTTGTTGTGAATCCTTGGAATACGTCTTGATGAGATAGGTTTGGCTTAACCCGCTTGGTTAATGGGTCGCCTCCAGACCATAGGATGAGGAGACTCAAACCCCAATCAGACTGAGTGAAACCAGGGGCAGCTGCAAGATGAAGATGGGAAAGAGGAGGGATGCTTGAGATGGATGCAAAGAGAAATGTTTTAGTTCAGTATATGTACAGTAGCTAGTTTAGAAAAATGATGGTTATATAAACAGCTTTGTGAGCTTGACTTGTCGTTGTTATTCCTCCTGAACTTCATTTAATAACTTCCATTTAAAGCAGATTTTCCATCTGTTCATATTTTACCTGTAGAATTAATAGTTTTAAGCCTTTAAGAAATGTGTGCTTTTTTTCCACTTCAATAGGAGAGACATGTATCATTTTGATATCAACGTCAGTATCATAGAGCCTGGTTTTTTCAAGACGGGTGTGACAAGTCTAGAAGTGATTGAGAGAGATCTTCTGCGGCTCTGGAATTGTCTCCCCTCTGAGGTCAAGGACTCTTACGGGGACAAATATTATGAAGAGTGTAAGTAAAAAGGATGTAACCATAACTTCAAGATTAAAGCAAATAACATATTTCTTTTCTACAGTCTGCTAGTAACCAAACTGCATTTCTCAGAAGGTCTTTTGTGTCTTCATTCTCTGTTTTGCCCAAACTGTCTCTTTTCAGAATCAGTTCTATACAATTTTTTCTAAGCATTATTTGTTACAAGACCAGCCACTGTCAGTGTAGATGTTTTGTAGGTAAGAGATTTTAGTGTTTCTGGCAGTTACTGGGCTCATTTCAGCACAGTGAGTTCTATTAGCATAAGAGCTTTTGGGAGTGGAGAAAAATCGCACAACTGTGTTTATGCTAGTGCCTTATCTAAATGTCTTCTATCTTTTAACGTTTAAGAGGCATTCATGACGTTCTCTCAAGGCAAATCACTCAGGCCTCTTCATTTTATAAAAAATGCACTTTGAGTAACACTAATATTTTTTTCTTGATCTTCTGTCCTAGATGTGAAAGCCCAAAGTATTTCAATGAAATTGCTTCGCAGTTCTGACATCTCCAAAGTCACTAATTGCATGGAGCATGCCCTGACAGCTCGATACCCCAGAACACGATACGGAGTAGGCTGGGACGCCAAACTTCTCTGGCTTCCTCTTTCTTACGGGCCCTCCTTTGTTTCAGATTCCCTAATAAGTGCCCTTCTGCCGAGTCCAAAAGGCAAAATTGTGCAGACAAATCAGGTGGATGTTTCCAAAACCTGACCAAAACAGAGATCTAGGTTTCAAATCCACATATCTTTATCTTTATACTGGGTGAAAAATATGTGTGTTTACTTTGTTGGGTTAAATATACAACCTTCTTGATCTCATTGGAACGTTCTAGTAAATAAACCAAAAGCTCAGTATACCAAATTCACAAAGTGCCATATTTTACCAAGGTGTTACCCAGGCATTTTCCCAAGCCAGTGCAGAACAAAAACACAAGTGCAAGCTGTGACTTCACACAATCCATGCCAAAGGGTTTTTGAAAAGAGCACAACACAGGAAAGACACTGTGTTTGGACTGTGGGAGGAAACCAACACAAACACAGGGAGAACATACAAACTCCACACAGACAGCACCCCGGGATTGATCCCAGGGCCCTGGTGCTATGAGGCAGCAAAGCTAACCACTGTGCCACTCTTTAAAATAATTGTCAAAATGAAGAACTTCAGAGTGAATTAAAATGATAAGAGTGTAGGATTCAGTGTAAGAATACAATAACTTCTGAACATATAATTGTTTGCAACATTTGACACATTTGGTTAAAAAATGTGGATTAAAGAACAGATGTAAGAACCGGTAATACACATGATTATATACAAAAGACAGAGAAGCTTGTATTTTGCTATGTTCTTTTTGTGTCTCCTGTTTTTCCTTTTGTTTCACTTCTTTTTGTGAGTGATGATTTAGGAGGAAAGGAGATTATATTTTTCCTTTTAATAAATTATGCTCAGATGAAACACTGTACACACAATTTATATGTCCTGTAATATACACAGTTTTTTCTTGGTTTAAAAAATCAATAAAAATATTTGATAAAAATTTGGATTACTTTCTGTAATGTGGATTTACGTTTATGTAAAATGTGGATTATTTTCATCAGGAATATTAATATTGTTTGTCTAACCTTCAAATCTCATTACAATACTATAAATGCCTTCAGCTGTATGAAGCTGCTCATCGGGTTAAAATCATACTAATTGTTCCCCAAAATGATTTGCCTCATGAATATTTATCCATTGTTACTTTTTACAACCCTATGAAAATGCATGCAACTTTACAAAAATATATTTGTTCATTTTAATGTTGTTTAGCATGAAGTTTGTTTACGTACTGCTAAATCATTTAAATGTATTCAGTATGGTCCATTGTATCCATTGCACAAGTATGAAGAAAATACTAGGTAATTTAATATGTCGTACTTTTAATCATACTCATTAAAAATAATTTAGACAATTTGCATAATGATTATTCAATAAAACCACCAGTCTATAATATTAATTAATTAACACCTTTTCTAATGATTCTGTTCTGTTGCCTTTGTAGTAAATGCACATTTACAAAACAATCACAAAATCAGGTATTGATAAAATAACACATTTATTAGATTTGTTTCAGCAGCAGCAATTTTTTCCAGTTCTGTTCTTTTCATCTACAAGTATATTTAGGCATATTAAATGTGTCTCACAACTTCATCCAAAAAGTATTCTACATACTGTAAGGGTGCAAGGTGTTTTATTGTATTCTTCTTGTAATTAGAATACAAAATGGTGATCCTTGAAAACAACTGAAATGTTTGGAGCAGGAAAACTGTTTGACAAGGCAAAAACTGCAGAAATATGGAAAATTGCAAAGGAGTGGGCCTGTTTATGTATTGCTCACAAGAAAACATACTGTCTGTGCATGAATGCTAATGCATTTTTTTTATTTTCAGTGGTGATGATATGATGGCAAATCTCAATAAAAAGGAACAATTTATAGCGTTTCATAATTCATTTTAAAGAATGTTCTCAGTGCTGATGTCTGATGTCACTCACAAACTCATAAACAACAGGCCCCCAGTTTGCACTAGTCCCGGATTAGTGCTAAGAGATATCTATGAAACTATTGCTTTATGTCCTTTCCTACCCTTGAAGGCCTTTCCCATCCAATCATTTATTCATTTAATTTCTTTATATGTAAAGTGATTTGTAACATAGGTCAAAATGTTGAATAACTTACCTAATGCACCATCTACAACAGACTGTGTGATCTACAGTCCTGAGTTTCTGTGAACTGCACTGCAATGTTAAATTTCCATGATATTGCAGAAAACTTTTGTTCATTAAGCATTTCAATGGAAATATTAGGCTAAAGTACTAATCTGAGGTGGATTTAAAAACATTTCCTGTTTGTCCTTTGAAAGTGAAAGAAATAATATTCTGACTTACAATTCTCAAGAACAGACAACAAGATCCCAGTTTTATGTCTTTGTTTTGTTTCTCAGCCTAGGTATGAGGTATATAAACATTAAAGATGAAATGCATTAATCTTCATCTTTGTTAAAGACTGTTTCATTATTTAGATTAATCCAAGCTACTGTTATTTTTTTACAGTTATAGCTGTTTGTACTTTACTCATAAACTGTGTTTTCTTGCTCATGTACCACTATGGAGCAGATCTTCTATTGCCAGGATCGTATTTTCCAGAGAAAGTTGACATAATCTTTCACAAATTTACAAATATACAACATATTTATAACATTAAGCAGGTTCAGTGCAAAGATATACATATAGTACATCACCATAAAAAATCATAAAAAATATGAGAATTGGCATTAGAAATATAACAAGGCAATGTTAAGACAGACCCCCACTCTGTAAGCTATTATAATTTCATATAAAGTTTTTTTTTTTGGAAAATAATCTAGTTTTGTACAGGCTGCATATAAAAATATATTATGTGCAAAGGCAAGTCTGTCTCTGATGTCTCTGCTGAACAGTTATACGTCACTGTCTTCTTTGACGAGAGTGGCCGTGTCTCTGAAAGTGTCTTCTGTGGGCGTGAAGGCAGATGGCCGGTCTTTCTTTTGAGATTTCTGTGGTGGTGCAAATGGAGAAGGTTCAGAAGCAGCAGCTCCGTCCTCAGGACTGCCCTCCGGCTGATCTTTTTGCATCTGTGGAACCAAGGAAGATGGAAAGACTAAGAAGCTCTGCATGGTAGCATGCTTTTTGAAAACGTTTAGTTAAAATAAAATAATGGTGAAAAGAATTGTTCCAGACTATTCAGATTGGACAGTTCATTATTTCTTTATTTTTAAATTCTAAAACAATTCTATAGGCATTACGAGAGGGTTGTGAACTCAGCTAGCTCAGTAGGTGCGATAATTCATGTTTCATTGCATTTTGAGCATCAAAAGTCTCACAGCTATTAGGAAAATAAAATCTTTTCTTTTTTGTAGCTTGTGCACTGACATTGTGAACAGACATGAGAAGAGAATTGCATTTTATTATCAACACAGATGATCAACAGAGGATCTACTGTGAAAAGTCACAGGTCTCAGTAGTGTGTGACCACGTCTGGTAATAGGGCATGAGTATGAGAAAGCGTGAGAAATCACATTGTCCTGCTGGGAAATTACCCAAATACAGCTTTCAACACACTGATGACACAAAAGCATTGTTCTCCAGGAAAGACGAAGGACAAAGACAAACTAGAAATGGCAGGTAACCGATTCGCCGGTTCTTTCTTGTGTTGTTTTTTCTGGATGTTTACCGGGCTTCAACACTGCATCGCCTGTGCCCTGTGAACCTTCTCACTAATGAGTTGAAGTAGTGCTTTTGCTTTTATGCATACGTACTAAGTTATCTATTAATGCAGCCAAAGTTTCCCCATGTGTATCATGGCCATTCATGAAGGATTAATCAAAATTATAATCAAGAATACATAGTCAATATTCAAAATATGTATGCATTATTTTCTGAAAATGTACATGCATAAACAGTGATAAGTTTCTTTTGATGTTCAGTATATTGATGTTCTCAGCATTCTACTTGTTTTCTGAACTATTATCCTAACAATTGACAGTCTAAATGAACCCAATGAATACTTTGTAGCTTTACATTTCTTTAACTACTTACCTCTGTGTATACAGGATTTTCAAAATTTGTACTTGGTTTCAGCTTTCTCTTGAAGAAAGTCCATTTAGACTCCTATTAAAAAAATAAAAATTTAAAACGAATTAAGTTGAATATTAATGTACCCTTTAACTTTATTCTGCTTAATTCCTTCAGTAAAGAATAGATTTCCACATACAGTACGTCTGTTTATTTGTAAAATACTGTACATTTTCACCAGAAACAACTCCCAATAGTACAGGTTGCAAGCCCATTTAGAATGCTTTCAGAGAATTATGAAGCCATGGTGAACATTGCTTGTATTGTTGTCTTTGTTTTTGTGTTTTTTGTTTGTGTGAAAGGTCATCTAATGGACAAAAAAGTGACCAAAAGAAGCATGGAATTCAAGGCTATAGTTTCCCTCTCCCCTGGACATTCCCTTGAACTGGTGACAAACTGACCACACATTCATCGGTTCATCGGCAGGGAGGGTTGGCGACTCGGCCAGTCTTCCTTTGCTGCCCTTTCACAGATACTTGCCTGTGGTGTCTCTTTGCTGGCCGAAGGACCTTCCACTTCAGCCGCAGGCTGCTCCACATGATAGGTGGGGTTATCAAAGCTTTTTTCAGTCCGCTCAGAGTTCACATTCACCGTAACCTAGAGAAGTCAAAAGACCCGCCACGTCACCCTGTAATTCACAATTGGCAGCCCCACTGAAGCTCAGCAGATGTGAGCCTGGCCAGTACCTGGATGGGAGACCTTCTGAGAAAAACTAAGGTTGCTGCTGGATGATGAGTCAGGGGGGGCAGCAGGGGGCGCTCACCCTGTGGTCTGTATGGGTCCTAATCCCCCAGTATAGTGACGGAGACACTATACTGTAAAAAGGTGCCATCCTTCAAATAAGACATAAAGCCAAGATCCTGACTGTGGTCATTAATATCCCAGGGTGTTTCTCGAAAAGAATAGGGGTGTTACCCTGGTGTCCTGGCCAAATGTCCCATTGGTCTTTACCAACCATGCCCTCCTAATAATCCCCATCTATGAATTGGCTTCATCACTCTGTTCTCCTCCCCACTGAGAGCTGGTGTGCGGTGACCGTTCTGGCGCACTATGGCTGCTGTTGCTTCATCCAGGTGGGGCTGCACATTGGTGGTGGTGGAGGGGAGTCCCCATTACCTGTAAAGCGCTTTGAGTGGAGTGTCCAGAAAAGCGCTATGTAAGTGTAATCGATTATTATTATTCAAAGAGAGACATGTAAAAACGAATGAAAAATATCCCAGGCAGAACAATTCAGGAACAGGTGAGTGGACTGCTGAGAAAAGAGAAGCGTTGGGTACCTGGGAGGCATGGATGACCGCAGGATCATTGGGTGCGCCTGCAGTAGTCGCATACAAAGGATTCTCAAACGTGACGGGCTGCTTTCCTGCTTCCACTGCGAAGCTTTCGCTCTGCCAAAGACATTGGTACCCAGACTTTAGCTATAGTTAATGTACAATGAAATACAGTTAACGAGGCATCTGTAATTACAATATATGCCCACAAAGCATGTTTTCCCCATATAAATCATATGATGTTAAACCCTGTGGCATTATCCTCAGCTACACTCTGAGTGCTAAATCACTCAGGTTTCTAGACAGCCTTGCGCACTCAGTGATCTGTTAATTCCCTCACATTCACACTGAATCCTTCCTAATCCTGTGGACGTCAACTGCAGTAGCACTACTGGTTAAGGCAAACTACATGCCAACGGAGAAATGTGTTTGGCTGCTCTACCATCCATTATTTGTGTGTCATCTATTTTCAATGTATTTCAGTATTTTTATGTCTTCCAATAATAGGAACAATAATTACTTTTCTTTGGGTTTTAGGACTACACTATCCTAAAGGATGCAGTATGTATTGTATAGTTTACTGCTTGTATACACTATTTATGGCCGCATTTCAAAACTATAAGAACAAATACATCTTTTCAAAAACGAAGCAATGTTGAACAAGTCTACAAACTTCTCTGTACTAATGTTGTTTTATTCTGCATAGTAGAGAGAAACCCACAGGATTGGATTCTTAACTACTGAACCAGTGCAAACCTAGTGAATTGTGCGGTCCATTTACCATCCCTGTTAATTATGTACTTCTAAGTCTATTAGCAGGGGTACAAAAGTCAAATGCGTGGTTTATAGGTCAACCTTTACAGCTCTTTAAACCTGCTGATTTCGCTGTTATGTGCCAAGGCGACAGCAGATAAGGACCAAACATCCTGAAAACATCACATTTAATGACTACCATTTGCATAGCTCTGTCGATCACAGAAACTCCTAGCGCCACCGGCGGCCCCAGATCCATTGTGACATCGTCTCCTGAATGGAATGTCACCCCATTGCCATTCTCACCAGACTTCACCAGGCTGCTCAAGCTGTAAAGAACCAAAAACCTTTTTAGAATGAAACACATATCAGTACTGTCATGACATGCAGGTATCTGATTGGCTACTGACATTTATATAGGGACAGCAGACAAGCAGAAAATAAATTATGGATGAAGCCACTCACGGATGTTGGACAACCTCTGGATACATACAGTATATTGTACATGTATTTACTGTAAGTCAACATACAGTTTAAACCAGTACAGAAGTCAGGTTAAAGGATCTTGACTATATAAGAAGAGGTGGGTAGGCTGGGGGATAAAATGACAAAATCTAATAATGTGTTATCTGTTAATTTCCTTCTAGTGGAAAAAGGCAATTTAAGCACTATCTTGCAATCAGATTATTACAAGTCACTATTTTAAAAATAAATTGTGTTGATTTGATTTAGATTCAATACGATATAGGCTCCATCACTGACTAGTTTAAAACATACAAAGAAAGTGGTGTAATTCAAGTTATTAAACAAAACTAATAAACATCAATAATAACCCGAATTAGTAGAAATTTGCAGCTGTCACTGCAATCATGAATTTGTTCTCAGTAATCTTGGGCACGTTGAGGACAAAGTGGTTGAAGGTTTTTTTTTCTAACATTTGCATACAGTTAACAGTGTTGTGCAAAAGTAAACATTTGAAAACATGCACAACACAAAATCGGTTGATAAAAAATAGGGAAAGAAGATTACCTAGGGAGTTTGGGCAGGGGTGGGAGAAGCAAGCCAGTCCGTTTGTAATTGAAGAACAGCCCAGCTGCCAAAGCCCCAATAAGCAGGATTATGATCACGGCCAGCAACACAATGACTGTGGGAGAACAAGAAGATGCACTGTTACAGAAGAAAAACATCTCTCTTGTTTCATAGTTAGAAAACCTCAAGTCGCTAACATGGTCCTATTAAATAGACAAACACAATGGGAGTGTTTTTATATGTAAGAATATTAATCCTCCATCTGCCTTCTTCAATGGAATTAATTCTTCACTTAGGTTCTCCAGTTGACCTGAGTCCAATTATGTTTTTTATTTTTTTTCAGAAATTATATTGTATACTACTTTCACAAGAATTCCCAGCACTTTTAGTTTTTAAAAAAAACATTGCTAAACTAATTATAGCAAGCCAGAATGACACAACCCATGACATCTCTGAATTGTTTTAAATTAAAGCTGAAGTACATCTGAATTTGTAGACTTTGATCCACGTGTCTGCGTCATTTTCTATTGGTCAATCTATTGAAAGGTGAAGTATTAAAGTACTGCAATAGTAATAAGCTTTGCAGATCTCAAAGTGGTTGACCTCCAATTTAAAAATGTAATGAGTGGTAACGCTCAAGAGGAAGACTTTTCAAACCTGATGTTAAAAGTAACAGCCTACCCTTTTTTAGGGTCTACTGTATGTAACTCCTCTGAATTCAAGAGCAGTCAACAGAAGTCAGACCTCAAAAGGATTTCTACAGTTAACCCTAATCAAAGAACTGACCTCAGAGCTGGATAATGAGGTCAAGAGATAACGGGAATGTGCAGTACAAATTGTTCATGCATTATGCTGCTTGATTATTTGAATATTCGCTTATCACATGAGGAAAAGCTGGTCTTGCCAAGGAAATGATCTTCTGCTAAATACGTTTCACACCCATTCTTCCTCCCACAACCACCTATCAGTCTAGATATACATATCAGCCCCGTCTCCAGATTGTAGCAGGAGACTCCCAGTGTCACATTCCCGATGATAAAGATTTCAACAGCCTTCCCCGCCCAACCCCCTCAAAGGAAAACATCAGCAGCCCCCTATCTGGGGTTCACATTTTCAGTTGTGGATAAGAGATTTAATTTATAATTTGTTTTTCTTCTTGTGGCCATTTCAGTAAATGCTTTAAAACATGAATGATTCTCATTTCATAACGGGTCTTAAAGCATTAATGGAAGTGACACAGTTGTGCAAAACCACAGCTTTAAATAAAATCAGTCCCGAGATCACCTGCCAGTAGCAAAAAAAAAAGGACATTGTAGAAAGCATAGAAAATGCAAAATAAATGTTCCTTAGCATTTTTGTCTATTTTGAATATCCAGCACTACACGATAATATTTTCTAAATAACCTTAAAGCTGTCAACAGACAGGAAGAACGAATTAATCCAAGCAAAAGTGAAGTTTGACATTCTACCTGTTCCTGGAGGGGCTCCTTTCCATGTCCCCTGTTCACAGTAACTTCCACTATAGTAAGAAGCACACCTATAAAGACAAATAAAAACATTTGCTTCAGTGTGCACATGATTTCTTGCATGCTTTTTACCGTCGCCACTTGGAATTATTTGTCTTCAAAATTGAAATAAAAAACGAAAGGTGAATAGTTGCAGAAAACATTTCTTTACACCAGTGTTACATTTGCATCCCCCACCAGACCACACTTTGTCTTGGGCATTGAAAACAACTACAATGCTCACATTCAGATAGTGCTTACTTTCAGCTCTTTTAACTGTCAATCCCCTGAGCTGATTTAGAGCAGACGTCCCCAATCCTGGTCATGGAGGGTCAGAGTGTCTATACTGTAGGTTTTCAGTCCAGCTGGGTAATTAATTATCTGAATCAACAAATTATTGTCTTAACTGGAACAGTTAACAGATTCTCCCAACTCTCCAGGTGCTGCTGCTTTAAAGAGACCTGATACACCTGCAGAGTTGCACAACTAGCACCAGGAACAGGGACCCCTGATTTAGAGGAATAAAACTCGCAACGTCTTGTAATCGATGCCTTGTAAACCAATAGATAAAATAGAAAGAACATATGAATATCAGTTCCAGAATAGTCTCCCAAGGAGGAAAGGAAAATTGAGGGTTAAAACGGCAATTAAGGATGAAGAAAGACATTTTAAGCAACAGAAATAATTAATTGAAATCACAGTCTACTGTCATGTATAATTTGTTCTTTTTATCTGCATTCAGCCTGCAAAGCAAGATACCTTGCTCCAGTTAAGGCAATAATAGATAAGAGCTTAATTAAAATTTGATTAAAAAAACACACAAAACGTAGCTTCTAACAACCCTTTCAAGATTACATTGCCTACAATGTCTGAATTTTTGAGTAGGTCAGCCAGATGTCTCAATCTATCATAATGCAACTGTTCATAATGTTACAAAACTAACAGGGCAGGAGCAGCATTAGAGATTATCTGCTGTACACAGATTCAAAAGACATGTTAGGTCACACAGAATGCCTTTGTTGGTTAATTAAACACTCCGAAAGATTGAAAAGGTTTGGGCAATTAAGTATTGTTGCTCGAGAGAAACAAATTAGACTTCATAAAACAACACTACAAATAACAACTCCAAGAGCACTTTTCAAGAAACCTTTTTCATAAGATGCACAGCAGACGTAGAAAAACAATAAACATCTAAAGCTCATCAAAATGACTTTGTAAAACCAAGAGCAAAACAAAATTATACTCTAAAAGCTTTTTGGAAAAGACAGGTCTGACAGAGTCTCTAATGGGCTTCTCAGATATGGGTTTGCAGTAAAGAATGCTCCATTGCCCTCTATGTCTTTGGGACAATTACAGGGCAGAAATCAGCAGATCTCAGCTTGAAAGTCAGAATATACTTATTCAATAAATCCTTAACATCACTTGGAGTTAGACATTTCAGTCCCTTTCAGATGGCCAGTATAATTGTTAACTCCTGTCCAGGGAGCTATTACAATTTATAGAGAAGTTATGTGCGGATGCAGAGTGCTTTTAATGGCCACACAAGCTGCAGAATTTTGGGCATACTAAAGACCATAGGAGATACCCCATTAAGTAATTTCCCCAGCATAACCTAGATATCCCAGTAGTGTTACACTAGTCTAATCTTGATGAAGCTGTGGCTAAACTTACTTGCATTTTGGAAGACCATTCTCATCAGTATAGCAAGTTCCACCGTTCACACATCTGCATGGAAAGGGCATTGTCAGTGGAGCTTCAATCGCTGTGGAAATGAAAGCCATGCAAAACATGAATTCATTAGATGCCAAGCATAAATCAAACAGATTGCAAAAAAAATGGAAAATGAGAGTATTAGTAATGGAAAGGTGTTGACCTGCATCACATTCATAGGGATTTCCACTGGCAAACTGTGAGCCCTGCGGACAGGCACAGGTGTAACCACCAGGTCGGAGCAAACACAGGTGACTGCAGACCCCTTTACAGGGATTAGGCACTGAGAGAGGACAGGGATAAATCACCACAACAGACATGTCATTCTGGAAAATATATATACAGTATATAACCTTATTGTCCATTCAAAAGGTGACAATTGGTCTTTGGTATCACCAAACAAAACTACAAAAAACAAATAACCCTCAACATAAAATACAGGTTAAACAAGTCCTAGCCATTCAAATCACATAAAAACATCTAATTGTGTACATATTACACTAATCCAATAACATGTAGGAAACAGTCACTTAGCTGTTTTTTGTGTAATATAATAATATACCAATTGCAAGGGATCAAAGGATTTCTTGCTAAAATGTTACAGATGATGTACTGCAAGAAGCAATTAATCCAAGCACTTTGTTACATGAATGGAGAAGAGGGGCTGAATGGCCCATTTTTATTTGCTATTTTCTTACAAAAAACAATGACACCATGGTGGGCCTGTCAATTCACATGACGTCAAAGTAGGTTTTAAATTGAAAGAGTCTATTTTTTAATGTGTGATGTATTTGATAAGGAACAATAAACAGAGTCAAAAAGGACTACACTGTAAATGTGTACTGTAGGGGGTGTCATTTTCTCACCTGAATGGTTGTATCGATGCTCTTGGTAGATGCGAACTTGAGTCAGCCAAGGATTTATTGTTATCACCTTCACTTTTTCTCCCTTTCCAAATTTATTTGTCTTCCAGACTTCACCATTTTCCTTTGTTGTCCAATATATGTGTCCCTCAAAGACATCCAGATTGTATGGATTGCCAATGTCTATGTTAAAACAAAAGTGCAACATACTGTTGTGTTACATAATTTGGATTAGATATATGTTCAGCATTGGGAAGGCTGTCAGTGCTTAAGGCAAACAACGCAAAATATCACATTTGCCCTTGCACGCTTCAAGTCTGTGTTTGCACCTCAAACACATCACATTTGCAAACATGAGGACTTGAATGTCGGTGGCTATGTAAGCTTAAAGTTTCCTCTGTCGTGTCACGAGAGAAACAGAAATCTGGAGAGGAGGGGGAGGGAGTGATTATCAAGTTGTTCTGTTGAGAATTTCTTAAACTATTCCTGTGTACCTGCCATCCACTTAAGTGAAGGCCTCTCTCACAAAATGTCAATTGTTTTGAAACAGGAGGCAAGCATAATAAACATTTAAAATGTAAATGACTCATATCAAGGTTATTTAATAAAAAAGATATTTAAAATGAACCCGGTCTCTTTTTATCTTACCCCCTGATACAATTATCTTCCTGTCAGTTCCATCTGCCTTCATGGATTCAATAATGTTCTCTTTGGAGTCGCTCCAGTAGATCCGGTCTCCATTGAGATAGTCCACAGAGAGGCCAGTGGGCCATCCAAGGTCTTCACCCACCAGGACGTTTCTGTGCTGGCCATCCATCCAGGCACTCTCAATCCTGGGCTCCCTGCCCCAGTCAGTCCAGTACATCACTCTGAGACAAACACAAGAACGGCCTTTTTACCAGCTGGTGGCAGACACAGTTAGTTTGCTGTAAGTGGTGAATCCGACCGCAACTGTGTTTGGTGATGTTTTCACAAGCCGGCCTTCCACCTCCAGAGTTAAATCATGAAAGCAGAAGACTAAATAATCTGATGGAATACAATCAGGAGTTGGATTTAAAAACACACCCTGCTGTCCCATTACAACGTTACCCACTGTAGTGTGAAATCAATTAAACCATGGCAGGGACATGGCTTCTACATAATACAAATTGACTTAAAAGTTCCGGATATTGAGAATGATAAATTGAAGATGGCAAAAAAAAAACAATCATCTCCACTAAAATAAAACACTGCATATACGTAGCAGACAGAGTCAGTAAATCTGAAATTCAAGCAGCAGTTTCAAAATATACAAGCTGTTAAATATGTAGAAACCAAAAGGCTGAGCTAAAGAAAGTGAATTAGGCTGGTTTGTTTGCTTTTGTTCTGCAGGGACGTCAGTTTGGAACACCAGTCTGTTGCACAATAATGTGAGCATGTGCAGGGAAATTTAACAAGCCTTAGGGGAAATCAACCAGGATTTAAAGAATAAGAGAGAGCAGCAATGCCTTCATAAGGAACATGCCATTAAGCCAGTTTTTATGTGGGAAAATAAATTCTGCAGATCAAGAAACAGCAGAATTGCTTGCAAAAGATTATTTTTATAGCAGAGCTGAGTTTTCCTGTAAATGAAAAACCTCATAATTAAGACTACTTGTTTGAGTTAGTCCAGAACAGACTAACTGGTACTTTAAATTATTCAGTTATCTTGAATTATTCTATGAATTATAGGCTTGCTGTTTTTGAGATTTATATTTTTGTGATAAAACAACAGCATTTTTGTCTAAATTTATATTTGTAGGTTAATTTTGGGTTAAAATAGCTTGTTTATCTTCAATATCCAAAAAGTAAAAGAAAACCTGGAATTCTACTTTTCCCTGTGTTTTTTACCTTGTTATTCTATATATACATTTAAATTAAAAAATTCAATGCTTGAATAAACAACCTGTTCCTGTAGATCCTGTGTTATTTATTTACAGTTCACAACATAGCATTCCATAGTATATACAGGTGGGTTGGCAGTTTCTATTATGTACTAGATGCCATTTAAAACCCAACAAATGTTATTGTAGAGTAGAATATTATAAAAAATAATAATATAATAATAAATTGTAGTCTTTTTATTGTGCAAATAGTGTGATCTCCAGCACAGGGTAGCCAAAACATGGCTCTGGAGAGTGGGCGATGCATTGCATGTTTCTCCTCGTCTATATTTTTTTGGCTGTTTTGTGTTGTGGGCTTTATGTGTTCAGTCTGTTTTTTCTGCGATTATGTATGATTGAGAAGTACTAGTGGACACTGGATTTGTATAATCATTTGATTGCACTTCTGCATATGACAAACAAACTGAACTCTGAACTCCGAACTCCAGAAGCGGTTTGGATGTATATAATTTCCCTGGCAGAGCTCTATTCCCTCTATCAGTCAGTTGTGCAGAGTGCTCACCCAAGTTTTGGGTTGACTACAATGGCAGCAGGCTGGTCCAGGTCGGTGTGAACAAGCCACTTCCTGTAACGTCCATCCATCTTTGCCACTTCAATTCTATTGGTCCCTGCATCAGTCCAATAAATGTGTCTGCAATGCAAAAATAACATAAAGATGATATATATATATATATTAAGGAGGCACAGCAATTTACACATTTTTTTAAGCTGGTGTCAAGGCCAGCGTTTATTCCAAACATGAAAATATACATTTCTAGGTAGACAAATCCTTTATAAGGCAGAGGCAGCTGAGACTGTACCTTCCAATCCAGTCAACAGCAATCCCATCTGGGTTGGCAATATATCGCAGATTCAGATCCACCTCCTTCACTGGGTTGTTACCATTGTCATTGACGGTGGTCATGTAAGCACGTTTAATAGCTCCAAACTGAGCTCCCTGGCCCCGCACTGTCCAGTACACGATACCTGAAAACACACCAGGTTTTGCATTTTATCACCACCATCTGTTGAGCTTATTAGACAGTATTATATCTAGGGAAGCCAATCCTGGATACATTTAACAAGGTCCATATATCTGCTAAAACAATGATTTTTCCATTTAAAAAGTATGAATTCTCAAAATGGCAGAAAAAGAAACGATCACGGTATTGCAGTACCTAATAAAGGGACAACACTGAGAAATCATCATGTGTGTTGTCATAACTTAGAGTTTTCCTTATAAAGAGCAGTTCAGCATGGGCTTTTCCACAAGCTAGGAGCAGTTTAGGAGAATGTTAGCGTTAGCTTACTGAGGCCATTTCCCTCCGGGTCCCAGTCGTAGTCTAAGGCCTGGATGTGCTCTGCGTTGTCAACAAAGTCCGAGTACTGCTGAGAGGAGAGGTTGAATCTGCGGATTCGCACACTGTCAGGCAGGAGCAGCAGAGGAGGAATCCCTGTGTGGACAGCACACATTATTAAAGCGACTTCTTTAAGCTCCTTGTCTATGCACCATACAGCACTGAGAGTAAGATGTGCTTTTTCCATGTGAAATAGTTTTAGCAGAGACAGTTCAGGAACTTAAAATGCCTTTTTTCCCCAAAAAATTCAAAATACAATTTTCTGGCTTTTTTTTAGCTAGTTTGAATTTTCCTTACTACTCCAAAGCTGTCTTCAGACGTGAGTGTATTTAGGAATGTTTGTGAAAATGCTGTGGAATATCTGAAACTGTAAAAATATAAGGTCAGTTTTAAAAAGCAGCTTCTAGACATCTCAGTGGAATATTACAGAAACAAGCTCGCACAAAGATAAAAACTGTTATTATTCACGATTGTTGGATAATCTTACTGCAGTGTGAATAACTGAGTTACTGTGCCACCTTGTTTCTCTGTCACACACCTTCTGCAGCACACTCCTCTCCATACTGTTCACCGACTGATCGGAATCCCTCCAAACAGAAACATTCGTAGCTTCCTTTGGAGTTCTTACAGTCCTGGGGACAGGTGCCATAAATCTCACATTCATTGATATCTGAGGGTAGAAAACGGGAAGAGTCAGTCTTTAAAATTCTGAAGAGAAAGAAAGAATGAAAAGGCCACGCATGACATTCACAGAAACATATTCTGTAGTGTAAAACAGAGAGAGTTATGACATTTTTATGAACCAGAAAGAAACAAGCCTCTGGAAACCAAGTTTTTGATTCCACAAGGTGTCTCCAATGAGTCATAGCATCCTTGATTTTAGATTTTCCAGCAGTGGAGTTAGCTTTGATTATGAAGGGCACTTCAACAATAGTCAAGAAATCGTTAGTCATACATACTGCAGAAAAGTAACCTTGACTTTTTAACAGATGTCAAACAACAGACACACAGCTGCAAACCAATTAAACTGAATCATATTAAACAGTACTTCAAACACCGTTTTGATGATAGGAATATGGTTTTATCGCCAAAAGTCAGGCGCGCGCACGCACACACCAGCCGAGGAGTACGTCTTGTTTGATGTATCCTGTTATTAGAGCGATGTACTGCTTACCATCACATGAGTTTCTGTCTGTCTCTCTGGGTCCATATCCAGCTCTGCAAGAGCAAATGAACCCTCCTCCTTCTGCCAGATCGGTGCAGTTGTGTTCGCAGATGTTCTCGCTGCAGGAGCGCCCAGTGCCATGGTCTAATCGGGGGTGAAAAACACCAGCATGTCAATCGCAAATATAAGTAAAGGGTCTCAACAGCCCTCTGAGTAGCATGAGGGTTTCCCAGGAGAAAATGGCATGACTGCTGTTACTTACTGCAACCGAGCTCATCTGAATGGTCTCCACAGTCGTCGTACTCGTCACACACGTAATGCAGTGGGACACACTGGCCATTGCCGCATTTGTATTCATCTGTCATGCAGGGAGCGTGGGTGGGTGCTTTACCTGTATTAACAACAAAACATACACAGTATATTAACCTGAATCCACTTGAACTACTCGATACACTTGATTAGCATTGAACTACTCAATACACTTGATTAGCACTGAGCTACTCAATGCACTCGGTTACCATTGAGATAATTAATGCTAATCAGGCTTGATCTTGGCTATCTTGATCCCAAGTTTCAGAATACTGGCCTGTAAATGTATATGATGAAACTGAATTACACCTGCATCACAAGCACTTTCTTTCCAGATGCCTTCAGTAGTCAACCTGGACCTTAAACAGTGAATGATATGACCATTGATATTGCTGGAGCACGGAGGAAAATTCTAGTCCAGGAAGAATATGTTTTCACCAACTGGATATTTTTAAAATGTCAGCTGAAGCCCTTGCTTGTTTGCTGATGGGTAACCTATCCTGTGAAGGCAGAGTGACACTTATATGTTCAGACTTACAGTGCTCTTCTTTCTCATCAGTTCCATCCCCGCAGTCATCCACCGAGTTGCAGAGCTCATGGTTGTAGATGCAGCGGTTGTTTTCACACCGGAATCGGACACGTGGGTCACAGGGGATGTCCACTGGGGAAGAGACAGGATGGGCCCTCGGTAAAATTTCAAAACAACCAAGCAAGACTCAGAAAGTCATTTTATAACTGCAAACATCTGTCCTCTACCGGCACCTTGATTTTTTTCCTTGGAAATAAAATCATGCAGTACAGATACAGATCTCTCTCATTTTTTGTTCTTTGCTTACACAGGAGAGAGAACATTTTGTAATACTTTGCAGCCATTTTGTTAACTATTCTTAAGGGGAGTCATTCATAACTAAATGTTGATTAAAATTATCAGAAGCCATCTGAGATCTTGTGAGGTTCCTGATGGGCAGTACAAGGAAGGGTTTCGGCTTTCTTCTTACAGCAGAGGTGCAGCTCTTCATCAGAGTTGTCTCCACAGTCATTGTCTCCATCACATTTCCAGTAGGGCTGGACACACACGTGGTTCTTACATTCAAACAGGAACGGAGGGCAGTAAGTGCCATTCGGATAACGTGTTGCTGTGGAAGAAGCAAACAGAATCTCTTACATTTAAAATACATTGCTGAGGGAGGAGAACATAGCTGTAGTATTATATTGGTATACAGTAGTGGCAAGTAGCATTAGTGCCATTAAATACTTAGGCAAAACATAACTCCAGTGTCATTGGGTGACATTATTATACTTCTAAGTATTATACAAGTGAGTTGTTAGAGTCGAGACTTACGACACGTTGTCTCATCGGAGTAGTCCAGACAGTCGGCATTTCCGTCACATTTGAACCTCTCAGCAATGCAATGACCGCTGGTGCACTGGAAATAACCAGGATGACAGGTCCCCAGCTCTGCAGAACATTTTCATGAGGAGACTGATTACTACATAGAAACAAACATTTTTTCTGAGTTTGTCTGTGCACAAATTAATGCTTTAATGAATTACATGTGTTAAAAAGAAATTAAAAGAATTAAAAAATAATTAAAGTGTTAAAAAATGCAAATGCAACTTCAGATTCATGATAAACATTAGAAAATGCTGGGATGATGTAGCTGTGTTGCCCCCATTTGCATCATCGTCATGATAATCATGATATTACTACTGGGGTGTCTGATGACTGTAATGTAATTTATAGCATACAATGACTTAAAAGTATTAGAATATGTCCAGTTGTGGTGTTGAGGTAATCCTTCAGGTGTTAATAAGAATTTTGTTGAGTTGTTTCAATTTTTGCTAGCTGGTTGAGCTGCTGGTGTCTAGAGACTGTGGGTGACTCAGAGACATCAGGTTACAATGCTCCAGCAATAACCCAGAATACATCCCCTCTCTTTCACTGAGCTGTGGGTTTTCTGCAGTGTGATTAAACCTATTCAACCTGTAATCCTTTCACAAGACCAAATCACCTGCAATGCAAGTCTTGGGTCATTGTTTTTTCCTACGATGGAAGTAGCAAAGAACACAAAAAGGGGACTCTGAGCGGAGCTCTGATATTCTTGGATCACAATACTAAAGTGAGCTCCGATGCTGTGTACAGATATATCACAACCTTTCAAAAAAACATACACACACAGGGGTGAACATTTTCTAAATGTGTGCTTTGTATGCTGGGTCGGGACTCAATAGGCCATCATTAGAAATGTTCATGGTTGCTTTCCTTTCCCCACTTGCCCTCTTCCTTCAGCCCTCGCCACAGAGAGAGTGCGGGAAAGACTAAACTTACCGCAGTCTCTTTCATCAGAATTGTCCTCACAGTCGTTGTCATGGTCGCACACCCAGCGGTTAGGAATGCAGTGCAGATTGTCACAGCGATACTCGCTTTCTGTACAAGCACGAGGGCCTGAGAGCAAACAAAATTGGAGGCTTAAGGTCTACACACACCAGCCATTATTTAACCGCTTGTGTGACAATGTACTGAATCTGCTGTTACTGTATTTGACTTCTGCAAAGTGAGAACTTCTGTTCTTCTGGAAAAATATTTTCAATTGGACGGACGAAGCAGGAAATACACATCACAGAAATTTAGCATCACACCACCAGGTAGTTACATCTTTGATAAAGTTTTCCTGTATGTTTATTCCCTCCTTATTGTGCCTTTCCCTTCAACATCTATTGTTCTGAGGTGCTTTACAAGAATGATTTTAACATCTCACAAACCTTTCTAAGGTATTAATATATGTGTTGAGTTCTAAGAATCCATGGATGAAAACTCTTGTATATGATCAATTCATCATCCATCAAAAACAATACACTGTCTAAAGACAGGTTGTTCTCAAATAAGACTTGTTTAAATTCTCTAGGCAAAGCATGAATGACTCCCTGACTCCCTCTAGTTGAAACACGAAGTTGTTTTTCTACAATACTGATAAGCAGTAGAATACCAAAAGAAAAATAAGTCTTGTTCACAAAACAGTCAAAATGGAAGCAGATTTTTTTGGACCAGATTACATTTCTTTTAGGATTTTGCGTACTCTGTAAATCAGCGTTAACTCGAGCCTCGACAATAGTTTCCAGTACAATAATACACATGAAAACATACTATGAGCTGCGAATAATACTGTTTAAAGATCATAGTGAGCTAATAACATGATCTGGAGGCATGTATTATAATAAACTGAAGCGAACACAATGCTGATCACTCCAGTTTATTTTTCGTTTTGCTCCTCATTCCGTTGCCTTTCGATGGCTTCTCCACACTGTGTCAACCCTTGCAATGTGCGCAGCTCGAGCCCCGGGGAGCAGATGAGAGGACGTACTGCAGCCACGCTCGTCGGACCCGTCGCCGCAGTCGTTGTCTCCGTCACACTTCCAGCGCATCGGGATGCACCGGTGATTGTCGCAGCGAAAATCCCCCAGAGGCTCGCACGTCAGCTCCTCTGCACACAAACAGGCCCAGAGTGAGCAAACACATCCAAAGCCTTTCTAATTACTGAGGCGACACTGACAGAAAACGAGAAAAATTAGTGTTTTCATGAGCCCAGTCTTCTTTGTCTCATTTTCTTGTGCTTTACATTTTCTTTAGGCTGTGGATTTGGAATCAGCAACTGCTATTCCGAAAGCACTGACCTGACCAATTTGACAATCCATCCAGCCATTTCCTACCCTCTTTATCCAGTTCAGGGTCGTGGAACTTTGACAATCACTCACTCCTGTTTATTTTACACTTATAAAGAGCTGTGGACAAACCCAGGATGCTCTGAACATTTGGGGGCATTAACAGTTGATAGTGAATGAAGCTGTAAAACTTTCAAAACCAATGGATTCCTTAGAACTAAAGGAGACATTAACAGTTGAGGGCATCGTAGATTTGTAAAACATATTGAATGTGTAAATTACTGGATCATATATTCATTCTGATACATCAATCTTGATTGTCTATTAAAATCTAACAGACAAACTGAACAGCATTTTTGTACATGAATAGATGTGGCAGTAATGGATTGTGGTCTAGTGATAAGCCATGGGAGTATATATCGTGTTGTGCAGATCAGAGAATCAGCACAAAGAGCACAGTGTTCACCTTCCCCTCACACTGCTAATAAATCAGGGCAGCTAGAGGCTGTAAAAGAGGAGTGAAAATGGCCTTCAATCAATAAGAACTCCCCATCACTCCAAACATTATCTTATAATGAAATAGCTCACATTTTAGTGGTGTTGAATGGAGTATAGCATATCTCCTATGATAAAAAAGCAAGTTAAAAATCATTTGACATTCTTAAAAAATACAGCTTTATATCAGACCCTTAGTATGTATACATATTTCTGCATGTATATATGTCAGTGTCTTATTCTGATCTCAACTAGCCACTATAGGTCTTAATTGGCCATAAATACTTTCTATCAACTTCGAGGGAGAGACGGATACACATGCATTGTTAAAATGAAGGTTACCACAGCCTTGCTCGTCGCTGTTGTCACGGCAGTCATCGTATCCGTTGCACACTGACCACAGGGGAACACAGCGGTAATTCGTTTTGCAGTCAAACTCTGTGTGGTTGTCACAGCGATATGCAGGGCCCACTACAACAAGGCAAGAAATTGTTCTGTAGGCTGGTTTACAGCACTGAAAGATCAAACCATTTAAGTGATCTAAGTGAAACAAAGAGTACAGGTTCTACTATAGTGTTCTCATCATTGTGTTTGCCACTTATTCAAGAGATAATAAATCAAGACTTCAAACGCATACTGCTTACATACCATCAATTAAAAAAGCTTTAAAAGGGTTTGGAGCCCAGATGTTATATAACTAACATCTGCCATCACCTCTGGAAGACTCTTATGATGTGGTAGTCTTGCTGAGAAAATAAGCTCATAAAAAAATAAGGTCAAAAGCCACAACCACAGAACCCCAGACCTCAGGATCGATGACAGGGCTGTGCAGCGGTAAGGATCGACTGTAACCGATAGCGCAATGCTTCTGCCTGCCGGTCACTCACTGCACTCATCATGCGGCTCGTCAGAGCCGTCGCCGCAGTCGTCGTCCACGTCGCACTTCCAGCTCTGCGGGATGCAGCGGCCGTTGCGGCACTTGAACTGTCCTGGGGGGCAGGTCCTGGCGGCGCAGTGCGCGGACTCCTCGTCGGAGCCGTCGCCACAGTCGTCCTCGCCGTCACACTGCCAGGCCTCTGGGACGCACTTCCTGTTCTGGCACTGCCACTGGTGGCTCTCGCACTGGTGATTGGCTGCAGGAGCAGGGGTCACGGAAAATTACAACCAGTACGGTCAAGGTTTGGCATGAGGCCACTGAAGGGATGGGCCCTTCCTGAGAGCACAGTAAAACTCCAATTATAATCACCCAAGCACAGCCCTGGTCCTCCTCTTGTGTTACCATAAATGTCCAGAAACAAAATACATATATTTAACCAAACAATGCATCAGAGCATAAATGGTGTAGGAAATTTTTAAGCACCACTCACATAACGTATATTTTGACTTCCAGCTGTTTGAGAATGCCGCAAAGTCAGATACTGTAAACAGCCAATCAGTCTGATCACCTGAATTCTACACCGTTCAAGTATAACAGACTGAAATATGTTTTTGTACTCTGGACTTTTTACACAACAGCAAGACATTTTGGAAAAGATTTCTTAATAACTCAGCTCAGTAATTAAGTAACCTTGTAACCTTGTCTCAGCTCAGGAATTAAAGTTGCTTTGGAATTGGAAAAAAACAAGCCTCTAAAGCTTTTATTAAGTGTTGAATCTTTTTAGTGAATGCTTTTCCTTTGTTTGCTAAGCTTTAATAATAATAATAATTCCTTACACTTATATAGCACTTTTCTTGAGACTCCACTCAGAGCTCTTTACAGGTAATGGGGACTCCTCTCCACCACCACCAATGTGCAGCCCCACCTGGATGATGCAACGGCAGCCATATTGTGCCAGTAAACTCATCCCAAATCGACGATCATTGGGTATTATTAGGAGGCCATGATCGATAAAGGCCAATGTGAAATGTGAAAACCACAGAGTCAGGACCTTGGTTTTACGTCTCATCTGAAGTACGGCGCCTTTTTACAGTATAGTGTCCCTTTTATTGGGGCTTTAGTGGTGGTGGAGGGGAGTCCCCATTACCTGTAAAGCGCTTTGAATGGAGTGTCCAGAAAAAGCGCTATTTAAGTATAAGTAATTATTATTATTAGGACCCACACAGACTGCAGGGTGAGCGCCCCCTACTGGCCCCACTAACACCACCTCTGGCAGCAACCTTAGCTTCTCCCAGGAGTCTTCCATCCAGGTACTGACCAGGCTCACACATGCTGAGCTTCAGTGGGTTGTCAGTTGTGAGTTGCAGGGTGATATGGCTGCTAGCTTTAGATATTATACTGTATGTAATCTTAAGAATACACTATTACAGTTCAAATGTACTTTGTGAGTACAAGCGAGAACGTACTGAGCTGGAAAAGGGAAGACAGAAGGTGACTCTAACGGAAAGGAGCACCCACCACACAGGACGGGGTCTTCGTCGGAGCCATCGCTGCAGTCGGGGATTGTGTTGCACAGGAAGTGTGGGCTGGTGCAGTTCCCGTCGTTGCACTGGAACTGTCCCAAGCGACAGTGTCGACTGGGGCACACTGGCGGCTCATCGGACCCGTCCCGGCAGTCCCGCTGCCCGTCGCATTTCCACCAGATGGGAATACACCTGCAAAAACCCTGGTAGCTCACTAGCCTGCCACACGATACTCCAGAGCGGGTCAGCGTGCGGGAACAAACACGACCCGCTAAGTACACAAGTTCGTTTTCACTGCTGTAGACCCAGAATGTATAAACTAGATTCCACACACAAGAATGTTCAAGAACACCGTAGGAAACAGAAACAAAAGTACTGGCCATGAAATGACTGAGCAAAACACCAGACTAATTGCAGGAATGGATGCGAACATAAAAATATGATCTCATTAAAGTTGTGATATAAGCTAAAACAAAAGGCAGAGGTTTGACTCTCCTAGGCATCCATTTGCAGTGTTTTGACTGCTGACCAGGTCTGAAGTGGTAGATTATTATGTTTGTGGGCAGGCGGAGCAATTCTGCAGGGACTTAAATACAACACATCCAAAAAGATCTCAGCTTAGGAAAAGGGGGAAATACACCGTGCCGGCTGAAGATTGTAAGAGCCGTTTTACCGTTCGTTGTCAGCACATCGGTACTGGGTGCTGGAGCACATGGGAAGACAGCGGGCGATGCCCCCCAGCTGCACGGTGAGGAAGTGGTCAGGACACTCGCAGGTGTAGCCTTGGCCACCCGCTCTAATCAGACACAGATGGGAGCAGCCTCCATTGTTCACACCACAGGGGTTAGTCACTGGGGGACAGATTTCGGACAACGGCAAACAGGCGTCATTCACCCACACCTTGATTTACGAACGTAAAACTCTCTGCCTTTAATCCTTAATGCATGACTGTCTCTTCAAAACTGACAATGCATCAAAAGGACTGAAAATATTTAAAAAATGACAACAACATTTACTGAGAGCGTCAAACCGTAATATTATGATTTGGCATCATTATCTACTTGTAACATGTGGAGGATCTCTTTTAATGAGCGCTCTTCCTGGATTGTTAAAAAAACACCACTCTATTCACAGAACCTAATCTTGCTTTGCTCAATAAATAACGGTAAAACACATTTTTCTACGCTTGATTTACAGCTTTAAAAACGTAGTCACCTATCGGCTGTCTGTAGGGGTGGTACACGTGGATGTCAAATGGCCTGTGCGTTGTGTTGACAAGAGCACCCCTGCCTGATCCGTCGTACTTGTTTCCTTTCTCCACAGTCCTGGTGTTCCAGTCAGTCCAGTACAGAGTGTCTTCAAACAGCGTGATGGCGAAGGGATGAGGCAAAGTTCCATCATACACTGTGTGACGATGGTGACCATTTAAGTCTGAATATCTGGAAAAATAGCAAAATTATATGTAGATGCATTAAAATGGGGGGGGTTTCAAATGATTTCACAATACAGTACATATACTGTATATTATATAAGTATAGAAAATTTGCGTTCTTACTCAATATAGTTCAAATGTGCATCGGCCCAGTAGAGCTTATCGTTTGTGTAGTCAATGGTGAGTCCATTCGGCCACTCTATCTTGTAAGTGATGATTGCCGATTTATTTGATCCATCCATTCCAACACGGCCAATAAATGCTTTGTGACCCCAATCTGTCCAATAAACGTAGCTGGGAGGAATAAATTTGAGAGCTTTTGCTAGGTTTAAAAATGATCACAAACAAAAGGAAAAATGGTTTGGCATAATGTCATGTGATTTCAAGCATCTATACTATAGAAGCGATGTCGAGTGCATTTTAAAATTTCTGCATGTACATGAAAATGTTTTTTTATAGTTAAGTAAATATAGTTGTTTATTTAATTATATTTTGCATTATATCCAATTTTTATTTTTTAATAGTATTAATGAAATGTGGTATCCTTGTACTTGAATACATATAAATACATAATCGTAGAAATAAAAGTCATGAACAAATGACTAAAAATCTTTTCAAAACAGTTTTTCTAGTACCTAGTACCTGAATTTGAGCTACATTAGAAACCGCTATTGTTATTCTTAGACAAGAGTAGCTTTCACTAGTCCTGGACAGTCGTAGTGCAGCAGGTTTAATGGGTCACCCATCAATTTCTGAACACTTGCAACTCAGAAGTTGAGCACCTTTGGAGCTGATTTTTGTAATTAACTGGTTCAATTAACTCTGTGATGCTCAAGGACCAGAGTTGGCTGTTGCTGATTTAATTGAATTAATCACTTTACCACTCCTGTGTTTCAGGTCTTTACAAACTGATTATTTAAAAGGTCAATTGTAAAACCTTCTGAATTGTGGCTTTCCATGACCAGGTTAGGCCACTCCTACTGAAAAGGAACTTATATAAAAGCTTATAGTTTTTTCTATTTTTTTAATTGAAGTACGAAAACACAAGCCTAAAAAGTGTTGAAGTTTTAAAAGTACTGCAGAAATAAATTACCATTAACTTCTGATAAAACATAAAACAAAACAGAAAACACATACCCATATTTAGGGTGTACAGCAACAGCCCTGGGATTTTCAAAGCAGTAAGTGTTGTTGAGGTCAACACAACGATCAGCAAGTTTTTTAACAAAGCGTCCATCCATTTCAGCCACATTCAGGCAGTCCCGAAATGCATCAACCCAGTACAGTTTCCTGCAGAGGAGATATAAGGAGACATAACTTTTAATGTTGTTTTTCAGAAGTGCATTTCTCCTTGCATTTAAAAAATATTCAAAATATTTGTGTTTAAAGGTTTACAGTTTGTGTTGGTCCACATACAACAGAATCGATTTTTGATTTCCCTTTTGTTGTATTTTCAGGGTATAATAGGAAGTATACATTTGGCAGAAGGTATAAATAATAAATAAAATAAAATAAATAAATAATGGTGTATTTTTGAGAATCTTATATTGCGAATGGGTTGATTTAAAAGAAAAAGTACCCATTTGTGATAAAGCGATATCCTTCATAGTGCTTTTCTATTCAGTTTTTTTAAATATTTAAATAAGGAAATATGTATATGTTTATAGTTCAGGAAACGGATTTGAGAAAAATCAGAAACCATGAAGCACTGCTGCAGTTCTTTTAATACAAAAAAAAATAGTTTTACCTGCCAACCCAATCCACTGCCAGACCCTCACCATGTAACACTCCGCTGACTACTGTCTCCTTATCTGTGCCGTTGAAGAACATTCGCTCAATCACACTCCTCCCCACATCGATCCAGTACAGCCGCCTGTCCACCCGGTCGAAGTCCATGGCCACTACGTTAGACAGGCCCTGCAGGATGAGGGAGTAGGCCTGTCCGTCTGTGGACAAGTTGCGGAGGTAATAGCGGTTGCTGAAGATCAGGTAGGGGGCGATGTTGCTGTTCTGCCGACATCGCCTCCCGTCTGGCTCGCGGATGTACCCCGGAGCGCACTTGCAGATGTAGGAGCCAACTGTGTTCTCGCACACCTGACTGCACACGCTGGGCGTTTCGTGACACTCATTGATGTCATCGCAGGTGCTGCTGTCTGACATCAGCCTGTACCCTTGGCGGCAGGAGCAGTAGAAGCTTGTGGGAGTGTCCGTGCAATTGTGATCACAATGGTGCATTGAGGGATCCGTGCATTCGTTGATACCTGGAACGGAAGTAGAATTAGGGCTACGCACGACTACAAGGTTATAGATGGGATGTACAACAGCTTGAGAAAAAAAAATCTCTTAACTCTAACTTCAGTAATTAACCAAATTAAAACTGGAATTGCTGTAGGATAGTCAAAAAAATCGAATCTAAGAGTTATGTATAAAATCTATTCGGAGTGATATTATAATGACAACATCTGTAGAGGAATAGGAGGTGGTAAGAAAGGCTGGTCTTGGAACAGATCACTGTGAAGAGACGGGATGCCGGTTTAGTGAGAGAGAGGAGTAAGCAGTTCAAGGAGGAGGAGGAATAGAAAAGACGAAGAGACCTAGTAAAAGATTTAGCAGAAACCATAGTGAGTCACACTATGAAATGGAAATGGGTTGAAGAAGTTCAAGTAGGGAGCAGCGTCAGCATGCCTGGGCTGCAAAGGAACAGGTAAAGGAACCTGTTGAAAGGAAAAGAACATTTTCTCTGTGGAGGAAGGTGGCTTATCGAAACCCACCACATCCTTTCTCGTCGCTGTTGTCGGAGCAGTCGTCAGTCCGGTCGCAGACCCGGCTGCTCTGGATGCAGTTCCCGTTGTCGCACGCGAAGTGGCCCGAGGGACAGGTGGGCGGGGAGGTGTGGCACAGGTGACCCAGCTCGTCCGACTCGTCCCCGCAGTCGTTGTCGCCGTCGCAGACGAAGTCTTTGAAGATGCAGCGGCCGTTCTGACAGGTGAACTGGTGCTGCTGGCAGGACTGGTAGGTGCAGCCCTGCTCGTCACTGCCGTCGCCGCAGTCATTGCGCCGGTCACACCTAGCGAGAGCCAGAGACAGCAAAACGGGGTCCGTTTGACCAGACTGGAACCGACCGAACCCATCGACTGAGAGTGAAAAACACACGCTACTCCAAACCGTCCCGGGCCTTAACTTTGACATCTGGTTTTTTATCACTTGTATTTTATTCCATTCCAAACCATTAACATTTGTCTCCATAAACACGCAGTGTATTAAAAATGCAACGCATGCTATTGGTTCTCATGCTCACTGGTTGTGTTTTAATGCCTCTCAATATATATCATATGAAAACAAGACAAAGGATAGTTTAAATATTGCTACAAGCACCGTCAACGTCACCTTAAGGATTATATTGTCCTTGTAGTTGAAATCAATTAATGAACTTTCATGTTCAACCTCAATTCAAATCTGGAGGTGGGAGATTACTCAACCATGGACCCTGACTGACACATTTAAATCGTATAAAGGAAAGTTTTTTATTAAACTGGAAGCTGAAACTAGTTCAAATTCAAATGATCTGTTTAGAAGTTTTTAAACCTGTAGGAGCCACGAATGCAGAGGCCATTGCTGCAGGTGAACTCATTCGCTGAGCAGGGTACCCTGGTGCAGTTCTGGTGCTCGTCGTAGGCGTCTGCGCAGTCAGCGTCTCCATCGCAGACCCAGGACCGTGGGATACACTTCCTCTGTGGAGGCCGGTTGTTAATGCAAGTGAATTCCGAAGCTGTACAGCTGCGGTTCACTGAAACCCAAAAACAGACATGCATTTCAACGTGGTCAGGCAAACTCACCAAACTCTAAAAGCGGTAACTCAGAATACTTCTTTCTATTACAAAGGGAGGATTATTCTTACTGCGGATGCCACTTAATTTCAAACCATCGATAAGCAGTTCCTAACAGATATATTTAGGTAATCTGTGTTATGCTCCTTTTGTAAGAAGCAACATCAAATGGCTAAAGTGACAGAGGACATGAGAAAGTCACAAACGAGGCAGTGTTAAATCCGAAATTCCTATGCCTAGGTTTTGGACCTTATGCCTTAGACAAATGCAAAAAATATGAATTCGTCCCTCATACCGCATGAATGGGCTTCAATCTAATACAGAGGAAGGAGAAACCCACCACAGTTGTGTCTTTGGTCCTCATCACTCATGTCTCCACAGTCATTGTCACCATCGCAGATCCAGGAAGCAGGAATGCATCTTGTATCGTCACATCTGAACTGGTCACTGGAACATGTTCTCACAAAGGTGGCTAGGAGTGAATATTAGACAATCTAATAAACATGCAGTATCATGTTGGAAAAACCTATCACCAGCTTGTGAATGCATGGTCATCTGTGTTATGATGTGCTTGCGTGTGCACTCATGTATTTTTCCATAACCTACCAATATAATGAGAGGTAAATAACGAGGAAAACCTCTTTAGAAGCAAACCGATGGGGGTCTCTCAGGTGGCTCAACTGGAAAAGGTGCTTGTGTGTCCCGCAACACCTGGGGCACGAACCCAGGTCTCCGGTGTAACACAACAGGGAACCAGCCGAGAGAGCAAACTAGCTCCGCTACCCTTGCAATTCAGTTCAAGCCTGTGTCATGTAGTGTCCTGGGTCATGTCACTAGCCAACTGTGATTGGGATTGCCCAAGCTTCAGCACACCATAAATAGTTGAAATAGTTGACCGGGATTCTCTCAACAAACACAATGAACCCTGAGGGCCCCTGGATGCTTGCAAACTGGCACTGCTATCACTGAGGGATATGCCTCGCCTCCAGTTGGCGCTGAACCTTTTTGATGTCTTAAAACAAAAAAGTGTCTTGAAAGTGGGCAGGTTGCCAACACTTCCTCATTTTTCCCTTTGTGTTTGCAGGGTTCACTGGCCTCAGCTGAGGTATAAAAACACAAAACTGGAGTTTCTAAAACTGGGTGGGAGAAACAAAAAACAATCCTTGGTAATTCTAAATTAAAAATAAAAAAAAACAGAATAATGTGGAAATAATAGTAACCTTTATTTTATAAAGTGCATTTCATGGCACATCTTCTCAGATTAGCAATTCAATTTACATGCAGTTGCTTGTGATAAAAAGGAAAAGTGTAGGAGGATGTGAAACATTTCATTATCCCTGAACAAAGGACAAAAAAAAGCTACATTTTTTATGAGCAAATCACAGGAAGCAGTACTGTGGAATGCACCACACAATGGGTCGATTTATCAGCTTCCATTGCTGAGTCAATCAACTCTGCAGGGAGTCCCTGAGCTTCCTAATGTCAGCCTGCAGCACCTGTCTCACTTTAACATTGTCACATGCATGACAGACACTGCACATCTCAGAGGCCCTCCCACAGATTTTTTTTTCAATAAAAAGTCCCAACTTTCTCCAGAAATATTCCACCCTATGCTATATGTCTTGGTGTTTGGGAGGTTTTAAAACAGTTTTCCAAGTGGAATGGCAAAATATGATCTTCATTGCCAAAGCACAGCGTGTACAGTCATCCATGCCTCGCCTCAGAAAGCAAACAATTACTCCAAAGTACCAATAAATTTGTATCTTTTAAGTATTTTTATACCAAGAACAACCTTAATGTTCACTTCATTATATTAGGCTTTTTTGCAGTTTGTTTTTAATCATTCTCAAAGATTAGTAGTACGTTTAACACCACAGTGGAAGTTATTGATAGCAACTTAGATTTACATCACTGGAAACTGAGCTTCATAAAAAAGTAGCTGAACCTGTGTGCCATTTTACTTTGGAATTCTAATTCTAATTAATTAAGACATCTAATAAAACCATGCACCCTAACTGGTTAAAGGGTCATTTTGGCATTGCAATAGTGGCTATGGCTGTGTGACTGACAGAAACAGGGACAATATTGACTGAGAGCTGACAGTCAAAACCTACAAACTCATTTGTAAAAGGAATGCACAGTTTTCCTGTGTAATTTTTGCTGTCTTTCACTGGACTAGCATAAAGCCTAATTAGTAACGTAGGTCTGAGCACATCTGGGAGCAAGCTTAAACATACGTTAAGAGGAAAGCAGTGGGTTAAGGTACAGTATAAGATGACGTCCTCAGCACTCACCACAGGATGGTGGCTCATCGGACCCATCAGCACAGTCAGTTCCCTCATCACAGTACCAGTAAGCTGGGATACAGCGTCCACTGGAGCAGCGGAATTCATTGTCCGCACACGTTGCTGTTGCTGTGAAGGGAACATAGAGTAGGTGTCACTCAGAGGGCACACTCCTTTCCTTGTCCTATAGTTGATAACAGAGGCATTACTGCTACTACTAATTAAACAAACCTATATTGTGCAGGTTTTTGAAAGATGGGCTGGCTTCTCAAAAGAGAATTGCTGCACATCTGTGGAGCAGGGACACTTTTACATCTGAGATTATCTTGATTTTAAGACTTATACAGAGAAAAATGAAGGTAGGTAAAGGTAAATGAGAGCAAATACCATATGATGTCCAATTTACAAGCTTACTTTGCTACTTTGCCTATTTTTTAGAGATGAAACATTATGAACATCCGGATCAATGCAGTGATGAACTGGGAAAATGTCAAGCATTATCAGATAGGGCCGAGACATTGGTTCAGTGGCTAGCATTGTTGCCTCGCAGCACTGGGGCTATGGGGTTCAATTCTAAACCTGGGGTGCTGTCTGCTAGTATGTTCTCCCCGTGTTTTCATGGGGCTCCTCCAGGTGCTCTGTTTTGATCCTATTGTCCGAAAACATACAGATGAATTGTCTTCTGGGAAAATTGGCCCTGGTGTGAGTGCCTGGGTGTGTGTGTGTTTGAGTCTGTGTGTGTCATGTGATGGACTGGCATCCTATCCAGGGTATACTCTGCCTTGTGCCTGTTTCTTTTCCAGGTGAGGCTGAAGCTTCCCCAGTAAGCATATTAGAAAATGGATGGATGGATTATCAGATAGTATCAGACTACTGTAAAATAAAAGCACCGATTATAGGAGCAAGCAGAAGTATTTTTCAGTGGTATTCACTAACTCAGCATAGCGTACCACAGTGAGTGGGGCTCTCATCACTCATATCTCCGCAGTCATTGTCTCCATCACACAGGTACGAGCGAGGGATGCAGATATTTGTAGTCTGGCACTTTGTATGCTCAGGTTGACATGTACGGTCAGCTAAAAGAAAAGATACAGCATTGACAAAACAGAAATGGGCCAAAAGTTTAAATACAGAGTGAAGACAACATGTTAAAAAGATCTGACATGCGCCGTGATGAAGCCTTGTACTTACGACAGTTCTTCTCATCTGTGGTGCCATTGTCATAGCAGTTATTCACCCCGTTACACACGTATTCTTGAGAAATACACCTGCCATTGTCACAGGAGAACTCTGTGTTTGGATCACAAGGGCGGAAGAGGCAACCAGCTTCATCGCTGTTGTCACCACAGTCATTGTAGTGATCGCAGCGGTAGTGATACGGAACACAGCGGCCATTTCCACAGGTAAACAAAGTGGGGTCACAGGTGTGGAAGGCTGTGGCGAAACCAAAATAGCATGTTAGTATGAAAGCCACATACGAAAGTGGTACAGTGAAGATGAATTCGTATTTACGTAACATAAACATGTAATAATCATATATGCGTGTTACCTGACAAAGCAACAAACGCTGCCATATGACGGACTGCATGCAAAATACAAGTACAAAGTCATTTTAATGCATGTTAATGTGAGTTAAAAATGCTAAACTAAAATCTGTCTACAAATCATATTAGAGTAATGCAAACTGTACACACCAAAAGGAGTGTTTCTGTTATCTATGAAGGAATCCCTGTTTTTTCCTGAAACAGACACAATGATATTGCAGAAAGGAGATGCAAAATTTGATTTGTGTAACTCAGGTGATGCAGACAAAAGATTAAATAACCAGAGAGGCTATATCTTACCACAGACTCTCTCCAACTCGTCACTTCCATCACCACAGTCATTGTCGTTATCACATTTCCACTGGGCTCGGATGCAGCGCCCATTCATACAAGTGAACTGACTGGGCTGGCACCTGGTCCCATTGTCTGGAATGCAGTGCTTGTTGTCTGCCAAGTACCAGCGACCCTCTGATGGACACTGACACTCTGCACCCTGGGGACCTGAGAGAGGAATGGTCTATGAATATTCCGATGACAAGTCCAAGAATCAAGTCTTTTGCCAAATGGCCCTTACGCCAATGTCATCCATCCGCTTTCTTATGGCCTCACCCAATACAGGGTTGCAGAAGAGCCAGAGCCTATCCTGGGGGCAAGGCAGGATACACTCTGGATGGGAAACTAGTTCAATGCAGGGCAAACAGACACTATCACACACACACTCCCGGCAGGGCCAGTTTTCCTAGAAGCCGGTTAACCTGCCAGTATGTTTTTGGACTGTGGGAGAAAATTTGGAGCTCCATAAACACAGGAAGAACATACAAAATCCACACCCAGAAATCGAACCCAGGGCCCCAGTACTGCCAGACAGCGATGCTAACCAATGCACCACCCATCATTAGGTCACCCATCAATATCATCATGCATATTTTTAATTAAAAAATACATCTATTTTATTAGGGTATTTAAAAAAATATAAATATATTAACATATAGAAATATATACATGTAATTAAATATATTTGAAATACAGAACTTCAAATAAAAAATCTGAGTCAATACCTGGAGCACAAATGTGACTACATCCTCCGTTGAACTGGTCACACGGGTTGCTACATTGCAGCTGCTTGCTGTTGGATAAGACATGGATGTCCATGGGCCGCAACAGCAAGTTCTGTATCATGACTATCTGGTCCGATCCGTCATGTTTGTTTGCCCTGTAGATGCTCCTGGTGTTCCAGTCTGTCCAGTAAATATGCTGGTCGTATACCGTCATAGCAAATGGGTAAATAGCCGTGCTGACAATGACTTCACGGTTTGAGCCCGTCAGAGAACACCGCTCGATCTTCTGCCTGAGAAAGAAAAGACAAGTCAGCGGGAAAATAATAATTCCCATAACCACCGCCTTCAAACAAAAGCCATGGATTTCAGTTACATTCCATCCATCCATTTTCTAACCGCTTCCACCAGTTCAGGGTCAGAGCGGAGCCAGAGCCTACGCCGGCACACAACTGACTTAAGGCAGGTGTCAGGGAACCGGCAGGTAGTTTTCTGAGGATCCTGTGCGTAGCTGTGAATTCTGCAGGATGCAGAGGCAAACAATCTAAAATCGTAATCCCAAAGCAAGGTCGATAGGAGAAGCTAGAGATCAGATCAGAAAGAGCCGAGACAAAGCGAGAAGAGAATCCAAAAGGCGAAATCCAAGAGACAAGATCGAAAAGGGAAAAGTTAAGTCTAAAAACCGGGAAGTCCAATGAGACAAAAACGTGCACTAGAGATCTCTAAAGGAGGCTTCTCAATAGTGAGCATGGGTTGGTGCGTGAGGGAACTTTAAATACTGAAGGGAGAGGGACGTGATTGGATAACTGGTCCAGGAGTGAGAATCTGTGGAATCTGGTGCTTGTGGGAATGTGATGGGTTCAGTTAGGAATGAGATCGTGAAACAGAGGGTTTGGGAATGTAATGTAATGTAATTTGCGAGGGAGAGTGCGGGGCGTGACACAGGGTACACCCTGGACCGATTCCCAGGGTCAAAGTCTCTTAGAAGACAATCAATCTACCCACAAAAACACAGGGAAAGCATACAAGCTCCACACAGAGAGCACCCCAGGTCTGGAATTGAACCCAGGGCCAAAGCAGTGCCAACCACTGTGCCACCCTGCCACCCTCAGTTTCATTCCCTTTGTCAGTAATAAGTTCCTGTATCTTTCTTAAAGAGCAATTACTTACTGATATACGATGTTGGCATGTTCTCAGAAGTTTAGAGAGATTAAAATTTATTGAAATCTAATTAGTCTTCTATCATGACAGCAAAACTATAAATAAAATCAGTGATCCCTCACCCTGGACACAGCCCTGCAGAATACATACGGGACTCACGATTCTCACCAACTCAGAATTGAGAAGTTGTAATTATTGCTAATTCATTCAATAACTGATGGAATTAATCCATTAATTACAAAGAGCCTGGGTACAATGAAAACCAGAAGATTCTGTGTTTTCCAGGACCTGGACTGAGCTTTACTGCGATAATTTAAACTGACTTTTAATTTAAGACACGTAATTTTAAAAATAAAGAGGAACCTACAAGAACTTGAAACTGGCAAAACAGCGTGTGGGAGTGGGATCTTTCCCCAAAGACTCTTTTGAAAGAAAGAATTGTGAAATATTTCTCACCCTATAACCAATTGCTATTTTTGCTTTTTCTGAACATACTGTATATCACCACATGTTTTTGTATTTCTTTAAGTTAGTGTCCACAACTCAAGGCTTGCATTTTTAAATAATTTACTTGACTTTACAGTTTTCTTTATTTGGATTCAGATGTTTCCGACACTTACAAACTTGCATCTGCCCAGTACAGTCTTTCCTCATCATAATCAAGAGTCAGTCCGTTTGGCCACACAAGACTGGTGTTTACGATTTCAGTTCTAAAGTTCCCTCCTAGTGTGGCTCTTTCAATCTTAGCGTTGGTCCCCCAGTCAGTCCAGTACATATACCTAGAATAACACAGAACCATATTATTCACAAGTCATGCATTCCCAAAAGAAACCCTAATGTGCAATATTAGATACAGTATGTGATTCATAGATCTCTACACAATAATCATCAGAAACAACTAACCTTTCAAAGCAAAAACGTAATCAAAATTCTAACATTTTGTCATATCATTTGTGTCATAAACAGTCACTGAAAAACACAAGAATATAGATCATCCTATCTTGTAATTAAATGCTGCAAAGCAAAAGTGCACCCCGACTATAAATATCCTTATTTTTCAAATCACTTACTATTTTATAGTACTATTACAGTCTGAAAATAAATTAGGCATCTTTAATTTTTAATTTCTTTTAATTCTTAATCTTGTTTATTTTCTACATAGGGGATGGCATCATGTAATTTTAATACATTACCTTTAACCAGAAATCCACAAATATGCTAGTACACGCTAATAGGCCATATAAAAGACAGGGAAACTTTAAAAACCTACCCTCTACAGGGGTCTAGCATTATGGCTCGGGGACGTGGAACTCGAGCAATGGTTGTGCGCTGAGACCCATCAATTGCCATAGAGGTTATGGTCTGGTTAATGTAGTCACTGTAGTAAATCCTTTTATTTATCCAGTCATAGGCTATACCATCAGGAGCACCCAAATCTCAAACACAAAAGAAAGCATTACAATTAGTATCTGTCTCTTTTCAGTGTAGCTGAGATAGAAGCAATAAGCAAACTTTCTGTTCCACGGTAATATACTGTATGTTTATGATATTTAACTCAAACACATTCAATGTATCTGTAAAGTTCCTTAACAGCAAAATAATAATAATCATCATCATCATCGTCGTCATCATCATTATAAAAGAAACACAAGTGGTTAGGTACATTCATGGTCCTTAGAAAATGGAGCAGATACAGACACTAATTAAATAAAGGACTTTCTGAAAAGACAGGTTTTGAGTCTAGATTTAAATGCACTCAGGGTGAGTGACTCTCTGATATCCCTGGGGAAAGAATTCCAGAGCTTTGGGTCATAGCAAGAGAAGGCCTGATACACACAGAATGTAAACAACTTTGGGGGACATACAGTTTAGCAGACCAGAGACAGATGAATGAATGTTGCGAGGTGGTGAGTAGACAGATAATAAGTCAAACAGGTACTGAGATGCCAAGACATTATGTAGAGCAAAATACTGTATGTCAGCATAAAGATTTTTAAGTCAACTCAAAACCTGATAGGAAATTATTACAAATTAATGTATTGTTTTGCTTCTAACTCCCAGCATTTATTCTAATAGAATGAAATACTGTATGTTTTTGTTTGGATTCAGGGTGAAGGTACTACCAATGTCTAGAGAGATCTTGGAAAGAAGCTCTGCATCAGGAGGCAAGCAAGCGCATCTGATGGGAATGTGAGCTGATGCACAGAGTAGTAAATAGCTTCGGTGGTATTTAGACTATATTCACTTTCTAAAATCGGAGGAAACCCCACCACATA
Organism: Lepisosteus oculatus; assembly: GCF_040954835.1. Taxonomy (NCBI): domain Eukaryota; kingdom Metazoa; phylum Chordata; class Actinopteri; order Semionotiformes; family Lepisosteidae; genus Lepisosteus; species Lepisosteus oculatus. The sequence continues at coordinate 15,733,837 of NC_090707.1, forward strand.
ACAAAATGCTGGGCCTCTGGAAGCAGCCAAAACAGTTTGAACAAGACATAACTTGTTTTCCACAAAGGTTTAAAATATTTTTCCCAAACCCATCCCTTTCTTCTAGCAAGGCATGCTTCCACAAATGTTGTGGTGTTCCCAAAACACAGCTGAGATAGAGGAATGGCTCTGAGCAGGGACTGATGAAATTCTGTTTCATGTGCCTCAATCCAGCCACGTTTTACCTCCCAAGGAGAGAATCTGTTTACTTGACCAGAGGTTCCCAATATGAGGGCCAACGAATCTCATGAGCTGCACGCTACAAAAAACTCTGAACACGTTGAATTCATCGAACATATGAGACATAATCTTTAAAGTTCGAAGCAACATATAGTATGTAGAAATTTAGTAGTTGCTCTGTGTTTAATGGTGAAATAGAGTAAGTCAATCACAGAGCTACACCTTTGAGACACACATCATCACTTTGATTAAAAGCTGAACGCACATACCTGATGCCACAACGGTGGGGGGCGAGGTAGGAGAGGAGAGGCTTATGTAGCTGATTCTACTGTTGCCCGCCCCCGAGCTCTGTGTGAAGTACAGTCTGTTATCTGCTCGGTCGTAGTCCAGAGCCACGGCGGTGCGGAGAACGGTGACCACTGGGAACGGAAGGGCATGGTCCTCCGGGTCCAGACGGAGGCTGCGGATGGTGCTTTCCGTCGTGTAGATCAAGTAGTCGTCCCGTGAAACCACGCAGCTCGCGTCGTCTCTTGCCAAGTTCCCAAAGGCACAGGCGCACTTTCGCGTCTGAGTCCCGGGGATGGCAAAGCAAAAGTGAGCGCAGCCTCCGTTGCTTTCCAAGCAGGGGTTATTGCTGACCTCCTGTGCTGTCCTGGGCTGAGTGCGCCTGTCAAATATGGTGACGTCTCTCAGTAGGTTGATATTATCCCGGACAAGCGCTGGCTGCTCTGTGTTTCCAGGCAGTTTACTGGCTTGGAAGACCTTTTTCAAGTTCCTGTCCACCCAAATCATGGTGTTTTCAAAGATAGTAATGCCGTAGGGAGTGGGGTATCGACTTCCGTACCTCACTATTTCAGTTTCGCCCCCCTCGGGCCGTATCCTAGCAATCATATCCAAGGAGTCGTCCACCCAGTAAATGTAACCATTCTGGTAGTCCACAGCCAAACCCCTTGGGGTCACAATACCAGAAGACACAAGCACTGTCCTGTTAGTGCCATCTGGAAATGCCCGTTCAATTTTGGGGTTTTGCCCATAATCTGCCCAGAAGAGATACCTGTTTTTAGGATCCACCACTATGTGTCTTGGCATGTCCACAGTGGTTTTCAGAAGCACACGGCGGAATGTGGTGTTCAAGCGCACCACTTCTATGTATGTCTCGGTCAAGAATGCATTTGTGAAATAAAGATTCCCTGCAAAGCAAAGCAGTCATGAGAATATTATAACAAACCAGACAAATTAACTTACAACTAGTTACAGGGAAATAACTGCTTACCAGTTATTTACTAGTTCAAGATAAAGGAAAACCAAGAAACTGGTTATCAGCTGTCAGATTATTTTTTATGTTAGCAATTTCTACACACTGGCATTTTTATGTTCTCATCTACTGCATTCAAATGCTATAATATTCTATTTGGCCCTTGCTTTTTCTTTTCAGTGATCTTTGGCTAAAACTTCTTTGCTACCACCTAGTTCTTATTGTCTTACGGAGATCTCCAAGGCCTCACTCTTTCGTAAATCTGCCTATAGTATCTATTTAATACTAAGCACTTCGTTTAGTCTGTCCAGGCCTGTGGTCTTTTATTGTTGGAGCGTTCTGAACAAAATGTACAATTGTCCCATAAAACACACAATTACATCAGTATATTTTTGCTCAAGGTTGACAGCCCTCCTATTGTTAGTGGCTACACAACAGATCACATCTCACCCAGGAGATTCCAAATCTGTCCTTGCCTTACACTGAACAATATGGCACAAGCCATCAAAATATGAAACAAGCTGGTCAGCAGGCAGACATGGGATTTTAGTCCATCTATTCTTTCAGAGGGTTAATAATGAAAATCCATTCTCAAGAACTGAATCCTTTACCTGCTACCCAATCAATGGCAATCCCTCTGATTCCATTCCGACCGATTCCCGATGAAACAACAGTTTGGAAAGAAGAGCCGTCCGGCTTGATTCTCCGGATGCCATTCTGCGAAGCCACGCTGTTGCTGAAGTCACACCAGTAAATATACCCAGAGGGCATGTGCACATCTACATGTAAGGCGTTCCGACCTAAATGACAAGGGGGAAAAATTATTACAGTCAAATCAAGCCGATAGATTTCCCCCAAGACTGTGTGTGGGATTGTTCATGTGGTGCCGCCCGCATTTCCTCAAATTTAATACACCATGAATTCACAACATATTGCTCATCGCTGAACGACAAGCAACCCTACAAAGGAACGAGTTAAATGTTTATTCCCTGCTGAAAAAGAGAAGAAAGGAAACAAAACGTTTTGGCTGTCCAGTTGGCTGTCTTCCGTGTCTTTTTCACACCCGTAGAAGGCTCCACAGCTGAAACGTTGTGTTTTCTTTCTTCCCTTTTTAGCGTGGAATAAACCTTTAACTTGTACCTCTGCAGCCCACGCATGCAGACACAGCTGCCTACTTGAACTACTAACAAGCCACCCTGTTTAGTCATGGTGCTTTTGTGAACACGTACCTCTTCCAGCGACTGGCACCATGGCCTCTGAGTGATCTGCGCCTTCCAGACCGAATCCTTTCAAAGCAGACAGCATGGAGATGATGACAAAGGAATCATAGGCGGAGCAGGTCCTGTTGTCCGAGTTCAGTCTGAAGCCAGTGGCACAGGCACAAACATACTGGTCTCTAGGCTTGGGAAGACAGAGCTGCTGGCATGTGCCTATATTATTACTGCAGCCATTAGATGTGCCAGCAGATTCTGAAAGTGAAAAGAAAGACCTGATTTAGGCACACTCCTCCACGGGTGTGACCACCAAAGGGGAATGGTATTGTCTTCCTGTATCCCAATTTCAACTTTTTTCTGTCTTCTATGACTGTCTTTCAGAGCGTGGACTATAAGTGTACTCTCATAAGACTGTAAGAAAGTACTCTGAAAGAAAGTAGCCTGTTTGATTGATACAACTGTTACTGAGTATCCATGTGATCTCAGGTTGTCATACAACCATTTTGTGAAGATCTTGAATTTCCTGTCTTCTACAGGGTGAACTGTTCTAACAGTATAGCTGGGCTGTCTGTTCCAGACTCCAACATGCCTTTGTGTAAGTGATTGTGACATTTAAGAGAGTAGTAACACCCAATACAGACATTTGACATTCACAGATAAATGACAGCAGTTTTATTTACATAGGAGGTTCTCCCACCCATGTTGGTCAGGGATGACATGCAAGGCTTGTCTTTTTCCCCAAGAGGGAAATATTCCTCCACCCTTCCTCATGGAGCTCTGTAATACAACTCTCACCACTAACAATGCCCAGTGTTCTTTTGAAAGCAAGTGCTGTGGAGGATCCAGTAAAATAACACCCAGCTAAACTGAATCCTTCCTTGTAATTAAAAAAGGCCAAAGCCTGTAGAGTTCATTTTAGGTAGGCTGTGCACAGAAAAGGTCATGAATTATTCACACCAAACATTTAGAATGGTAATGTTTTTTGGGCAAAGAAAACTTACAGACAGTTTGGATGATAATCTTCCAGATGCATTATTTTAAACTAATTTCCTGTCCCAAAAAAGTTTTTCATGTTCTCAAAACACAAACAAAAACATCCAATAGTATTCCAAATGTAATATTATTCACCTTGATTGTATATGATGAAATTGTTAGGAAATGTGTTTCATTTGTACACAATAACTCAGTTTACACAACAACTCAATTTAACCATCAGCTCAAAAAGAAGCATGAACCAAATTAATTTTAAAAAATACATCTCTCTAATTGTCAAAAATGAAAAGCACTGGAGCTTTATGGTTCACAAAAGTGCACATTACATCCACAACCTTTAGACTTACTCTCTCGATCGTGGACTTTCAGCACTCGCAGTCCAGACACATTGTCTCTCAGCACCACTCTGTTAGCTCCAGTGGCCTTGTCCACTCTTTCCACAACCTCATAATCCCTGTCTGTGAAGTACAGGTACGTATTGTGCACAGCGATGCCCCAGGGGTGTGAAAGCCCGTTGACTATGGTGATACGGTTTGTTCCGTCGGGATCTCCTCTTTCAATCTGAAGGAACGCATTTAATAACAGATGACTAAGAACTGAACTGGCGTGTTGCCTAATGCATCAATTCACCTGGATAAACTACTGTAGGTTTTTCCCCAAACAATACAAGTCAAATGACGTCAGTGAATCTTAAAGGTGAGGATGCCCTTTACTTTCTGCTCCACACAAGATTTCTCTGCATTTTTGTTTCTCTTGTTCTCGTTTCTGTGTAGTTTTGTTTATCTCATTCAGAAACTAGAAGCTTAAGGTGTAATGACATGCTTTTAACAAAAACAATTGCTAATGAACATACGTGACCAATTATGTTGGCAACGTATATTCCAAGTCAATTATTATTCACCTGAAACATAATCTTTGTATAATACTCTGTTCAAATTTGTAAAGTACCTCACTAGTGATTTCTGAATAATTTATGACTGGGAATAAATAGAAGACACACACAAATTAAAATGTACACATGGCTAATGTCTATTTTTCCTAATTCTAGCTGTTTGTCTAATAATGGCTTCAACATTATTCAAGCATTCATAAAGACACACAAGTATGCAATGTAAAATTGTAATTCTCACCACAATAACAATAATAGTGAAAAATATTAATTATATGTACTAAGCTCATGTGTCAGTCATAGAATTCATACAGTGATTTTCCTGTTCGGATTAATAAAAACAAGGCTGCACACAGGCACTCACCACCCCGTTTGCTGTGACAGCCCAGTAGAGCTTATTTTCACCAATGTCAATAGTAATGAATTCTATGTGATCCATGTTGTTAGTGAAGAGGTTGATAGCATTGGATCCATCCATATCTGCAGCTGCCACCTTAGCAGGGACACCACTCTCTGTGCCCTGGTCAGTCCAGTACATCCTCCTGAAATACAATAGTGAAACACAACAGCTAACATTTTACACCCAGCTGAATGCCACTTATTTGAATCATGCAGCAAAAATAAAATAGAGACACAATGGCATGTATAAAAATGACAGCACTTGGAGTTCAAGTCTGTAAACTTTCTAAACATTTCTTGAAATTAGGATATATGACAAATATCTCCTGCAGGCACTGCAAATGAAAGAGATTATCAACACTGAGAAGACGTGTTTCAGTGAGCTTACCCACGTGCAGGGTCGACAGTGATGCCAATAGGAGTTCCTGCGCCAGTGGGAGTGCCATTATTAGTGATCAGAGTTTTCCTGTACTTCAGTTCTCCATGGAGCTTCAGCACCTACATGCATTTCAAAATCAAATGATTTTATATTTAGAACTGATATGATTATTATTTCAACATTCCGGTCAGATCCCCCTAAGTGCGACAGAGAGATGAAAGGCTGGCTGAACCCCCCCTCACTTTCATTAGGAATGAGCCAGGGAGCTGCAGCAAGGGTGAAGATGTGTAATGGGAGGGGTGAGAGCGAGACATGCAAATAAAGTTTATAATAAAAATTAACTTTATTTTATATAGCATCTTTAAATGTGGTTTAAAAAAAAGCACTTTACAGAATGGCAATAACAACAATAAAAAAACACAATATATGCATGATGAAAATACACAATGAGAGGAGACAGTAGATGGGGGTAATGGATACAGTAGGGGTAAATAACAGAACCAGTTAAGTAAACCCTTCTAAAGGAGATGGTTTTGAGTCTAGAAAATATTAGATTGTAAGTCCAGATGTTCAGTAGAAAAATATATACACAGGAGAGCAGAAGTAGGCAAGATTAGGATCTAACCTTCCTAACAAACTTTTGCTAAACATATTTTCTTATTATTATTAAGCAGAATTTATCTACATATGAATATACAAACCTATACAGCACTAAGAGATTAAATATAACCACTCCCTATGAAGTCATAAACTGAAAGCATTTTTTCAGCTTCCTAGTTTAAAATTTGTATTTTGTTTTAAAAAAAGGATTAAATATTGCTCAAAAGTTCCACCACTTTTGGTACAAACCAAAGGGAATCCTTCAAGCTTGAGCACAGATAAATGGGTTGGATTTCTGCATTAAGCTTTAAGCAGCAGCTCGAATTGCAGCTGATGTAAAAACAGCCTCCCGGGTTACCTCAATGGACTGAGACGCTGGATTAGTGTAGTACAGGTTCTGCGTCATCCAATCTAATGCCAGGCCCACCGGAGAGCCGAGGATGGCAGCGGGGGCGAACTCTGTCCGGTTGGTTCCGTCTGATTTCACCCTGTGAATTTCGCCCTGGAGACGAAAGGATACATTTCTATCAGCTCTGTAATTCAAACTGCGCAGCACTGCAGGCTTCCACTGAGGGGACTGTTTTGCTTTCTGCTTTTGGTTGTGTCGGTAAATCATTAAAAAAATATAGTAAGAGCAAAAAAATATAAAGGTTTCTTATTTATTTACCAATGTTTTAGATTGGAAAAAAGCGCTTGAAAAAAAACTGTTGTACTCACTGGGTGCTCTACCCAGTAGATCATCTGCTCGGAATCATCAAAGTCAACATCATAGCCATTGTGCAGACCAGCAATGGGGACCATGGCATCATTGGACTTGTCATCTGGGTTCAGTGGGATGCCATAGATAATACTGTCACGCACCACAATCAGAAAAGGAGCTGCATCTAAAGAAAGTAATATAACAATTGTTTGCCATTTAGAATAAGCAGCTTTGCCAAAGCATGTACCATCATTCCTCACTTCATAAACTCACTTAAATTTCAGTAATAAAAAAGGAAAATACCTTTACAATCAACAGATACAGTAAGTTGCACCAGAAAATACAAAACTCAATAAAAGACATAATCCTAACATCATGTAAAACAACCTTGTGTAGCCAGCAGAAACATATTTACAAGTTATTTAAACATAATTAAATGTGGAAATGATGTGAAATTTTTCTTTCAAACATATTTAGAAGCATTGCCCTTGTGTTTTCATGTTCACCTGCAATCATTGTAAGCTTTGTTGATAAAAAAACAGCATGTCAAATGCAAAACGTGCCCCCCAAATATTTATTAGACATCATGAGAGCAATTTTTATTTATTACATTTTTAGTAATAGTAATTAGTATCTATATTACCATTTAAAAAAAACATAAACCTGCAATTTTCAAAGTCACCTAATTCCAACTTCCTGATAATGGTTTAGATGAGCAAAGCTTATTATACATCAGATTATTATTTCTTAGTGCACTGAAAGTTAAAAGAAAGATTGTTCACTTTATTTATTGTATAAGCCACCTGAAGAGTCATGCTGCTAAGATATTTTCAAAAAGCTTCATTGTTATAAAATCCAAATGATACACCATGGATCTCCAGAGGATAAAATTCAATTTTACTGATGAAAGTTCATGTGTGCAATTTGATTTGCTTTGTCATCAGAGATTAGAGTCCGTAGATGCCTTTGGGCAATGAGTGTATTTTCATTCTCAAGTAATCATTCATCTTTCAGTAGAAAATAAATTTTACAATCTTCCCAGAAGCTGCAACTTGAGATGGGTTGAGTTTCAGACCTAAGAGGACCTGTTGAAGTTTGGATTAAAGGTCTTTTATCAAATTGTAATGAACATTGGCAAACCAAAAAAAAAATATGATTTCCATTTTTTTCTTACTATTGGTAAGTGAGGATTAAACACACTTCAAAATGGAAGACTGCTGACAACTGCCCTCCACCATTAACAATTATATCCAAATTATCATGTAAGGATTTTCAGTTTAAAGAGGAAAAGTCTGAAATAGTGTTTGTGTACAAAACATATTGGAAATAGCTGGGGCAAAAAGTCATTGGATTCCATTAAGAGGAACCAACCATTTTCTGCTGATATATGCGACACGCACTCATCTTTAAATAGATGGGTATCATTATCTAGTTTAATGGATGCTAATGAAAATAACGATAAATGTAATGCTAATCAGCCTTTGTTTTTTTTTTAAATGTGATGTTTTAAATATGCATTTACAAGACAAAGATGCATAAATTGTTAAGATAGATTCATTTTCCCCTTAAAACAGACAGAATGGATTCTGCTAAAAAAAATCATAAGTAAAATACATATAGCAAGCTAGACACATTCTGCTCACTGGGTGTTTTTGTCACAGAGAAACACACGGACCTCTCTCACAGTTCGCCTGGTCTGCAGACAGAGTCCATCCTGAAGGGCAGGCACACGAGTAAAATCTGGGCCCAAGAGTGGACAGGAGACATATGTGGGAGCAGGGACTCATGGAGCAGAAGTTGACACCTGCATTTCAGACAAGATAATTCATTCACCCAAATGAGTCAGAAAGAATTGATTGTGTGGATTGCATGGTGAATTTTATCGGAAAAAAAAACCTTGTTTGAACAAGACCCTTTCCTGATAACAGTCACTCCCTCCTGCCAGTCAAATACTGGTGGAATTTTTCATGAGACAGTTGCATGTGGAGAGTAGCAAATAGAAATCCACTACTAACTGCGGGCTTTATTATCTGAGAAGGGAGAATTACAAATGCAGACCTTAGAGTGCAGATTCACAATTTCATTCCATGGCACAAATGTACGAATGCAGTCCTAACATTGACACTGATACGTCACAAACACTGAGATTTATGACAGCTAGAAAAATGTTGTATGCACTGAAAATTAAAGAAAGATATTATGAAAAAAAGATATCTTGAAGTTGTCCTCTTGTATTACACAGATTCCTTATTTTATATTTCCTCCTACCTGAAGGCTGCCTGGCAGGATGGACAGCCACAACTCCCATAGGCTGTGGGACGTTATACAGCATCACAGTCTGGTTTTCCCCATGCCACTTATTGGCTCGAATTACCCGGCTAACATATCTGTCAGTCCAGTACACGTAATCCTCAAAAATCGTAATGGCATGTGGATGTTGCAGCACCTTATTAGTAACAACAGGGAAACACATAATGATTAGGAAATGATTCGGAAATGGAACGTTAAATTCTATTGTACAGTAAGCATTTACTGTAGGCACTCTGGACTCATAAGGCTGTAAATTCAAGTCCTCATTTCGGACTCTGGTATTGTACCTTTGAGCAAGCTAGCTTTACCCCAGCTGCTGCAGCCCACACAGGAAGGTATGTGCATTGCTGGGGGTAACCCAGTGATGGACTGCAGTCTCGAGCTGCAGGAATTATATATTCTCGGTTTACTGAGCCTCTAGCAGGACTGTAATATGGAGATGAAAGTGTTTTTTGTCAGTCCTCACAGGGAAAAGAAATAGTCTGCATGCCTTAGTTATTGAGTTTATTCTGTTATATTGAACTAAGTCTTTAATTGAGAGTAACATAGTTTATATGCAGAATTAATATTGAAAGGATGCCTTATGAAAGATGTGAATCTCATTTTTAACTTTTAAATACATTTTGTTGTAATTTGGACACACAAATATGATTGAATTATTTTTAAATGCAGAACCAGATTTTTTCTTATTTAAAATAAGGGTTTTTTTTTTCTTACCAAGTCACTGGCTAAGACCTGCTTCCTGTTGTTTCCATTGTAATCACAATAGTCAATGAAATCAAGATAAGCGTCTGCAAAGTAGAGCAGTTTGTTGGGATAGTCTATGGTCAAGCCGTTAGGCCAGTAGAGTTTGTTGCTAATAATAGCCGTCCTCATTTTGCCATCCATACTGGCCTTCTCAATCCGCGGGTTCCTCCCCCAGTCACTCCAGAACATAACGTGAGCACTGCACAACAACAGAAGCAGCTCTGTGGTCAATGAACAAAGCAGCAAAATAACTCATACTTCTTTCTAACATACATAACAGCACAGCTAACATGCTTCACTGAGAAACTACAATCTTAAATAAGTGTATTAAGCTTAATACATTTTAATGCACTTATGGTAAAGTTTTAAACTTTATTTGCACCCTGACCAGATCAGGCTTTTACATTTTAGTAGTAAGGTTATCCTTACTCATTCCTTGGATCCAACACTAGTCCTCTGGGGTTCGTCACATTTTCACTGATAAGCACAGTCCTGTGGCTGCCATCTAGTTTGGACACCTCGATGGTCTCAAGGATATAGTCTGTCCAATACAGGTTGCGTCCCACCCAGTCAACAGCGATGCTTTCTGTAACCGTAACCCCGCTGTCAAATATCTGCAGAAACATTTAAGAAAGTGTGTAAATTATGATTTCAAGATTATTTGCACATTCTTCTTTGTTTTGTCTGCCCCTGCCTAAAATATGGGAATCAAATAAACATCCTGAAATTACCTTATGGCATATTTCGTATATTCATTTCTACCTCAATTCTGAGCTCTGATCTCTTTTTGGTAAACATCACTTATCAGCTTGAATAGATGGGAAAGCTGCTTATTCCTGGTCTAGGGTAATGGTAACCGGGAGTTTATCTGGCAGAAGAAAAAAGGAACTACACCCTGGATTAGATATCTGGGCATTGCTAGGGAGAAGCACTTAGAAACACCAATGGTCCTACATAGCACAACTCCAGAAGGTGGGAGGAAAACGCAGCAGCAAGAGAAAATGTACGCTAACACAGGAAGAACATGCAAACCCCACACAAAAGGTGCTCCAGTCTGGAAGTAACTGAATGAACCAAGAGCTGTGAGGCAGCAGTTTTGTACGCTACTGCCTCTGTGCTAACCTTTTCGGCAAAACACGGTTTTAAAATAATTAACTATCATACTTACAACTGTCCGGTCACTGCCATTTTTGAAAGCGCTCCATATTCTATCTTGCGTGGTGTCTGACCAGTACACACGATCAGTGACTGAATCAAAATCAATGGCCACAATGTTCCTCCCATCCCGTACCAGGGAGCGGATAACATTCGGCTGGGCTGTGATATTGTCTGAAACTATCTGGTTTCGGCTCGCAACCAGCAACAGTGCTTCTCTGGAACCTAAGAAAAACAGAAAACCAACGTAAAAAAAACATATTCAATAGAACAGTTCAAAATAATGGGCTAAACAGCAAAACATTTAAACTGTAATTCATTAATAACCAACTGCTTGTATTGATTATCTCAGAGATATAAATACAAATATCAAACAGTATGTTTTGCAATAAAAAACATGATCATAGAAGAGGTACTGTATATGATAATGGCAGAAGTATAACAGATACTAGAAACAAACCTAAGATTCATAAGTGAATACCATCATGTTTATCTGAAGTGGATCTAGAACCTGCTTCTTCTATGCTTATATTATTTATATAGATTTTTTTTTACTTTTCTCAGCCTGAGACACATGGTCTGTTTCTGCCTTGATAAACGTTTGAGTGAAAAAATTCCCTTCCATCATCTAAAAGTTTCTCCTTATTCTCTATCAAAAACTACTTTGGTTTTGTTGTTGGGATTCTGAAAATATTTCTTATTTATATATATTCTGATTTAAGCCTCTATTAAAATATTGTCTATTTCTCTACGCCTTTCCTTTTTACAAGCAATTTTTACTTGCAATTCAATAAATATGAAACTCTTGGTTAAACTGACTTTGCTTTAGCAGACAAAATTGCTAAAGGGGAAATTTTTCTGTAATATCAATTACTTATGAGGGGTGTTTTTTTATTTGCATATGTTTAGCACATTTTCATAAATAATCATTTTTAAAAATACAATTAAATACTAACAATATGTAAATAATAAAACAAGGTATAAACACTGCATACAGTAGGTTTAAAATTCAGGAATACCAATCGTGCCCTAGGTCACCTGCTGATGATAGGTATTGTTTCCTATACTTTTGCTAATTTTATATAGCAGATTTTCAACACAAAATATTTCATGTCATATTTCGCCATGAAATAAAATTCTCTATATTTAAGATGAAAAGGCTCAGGAACAATTGTGTCAAAGGATCCAGAGAGCATATATAGTAAATGTATATATTTATTAATCTAATAGGGTGTTTGGGGTCTTTAAAAAGTCATTCAGGATTTAATAGTTATTCTGCAATAATAACTTTTTCCTTATTAAAAACCCTCTCCCCCTATTAATCAGTTACACCAAGGCCTTAATGTATTCATTTTCTTCTAGATCCAATGTTTTTTACATCATTTTACTAAGAACACATAAAGTGGGAACCAGTATACTGCATAATACTGTATTGTGAACGATGGCAGACTTACTGTATAGCAAAACTAAGAAGCACAAAAACCCTTGGTAATCTAAATGCTTGAATAGGTTAATGGTAAGTAATGCTCTTACAAAAAAATGTATTAGGAACATTAGGCAAAATTAATAAGGATTTAAAAATAACATTTGTGATAAATATTGGAATGCACAGAAAGAAAACTGAAAGGAATTGATCTGTCCCACGCAGGAGTATACAGTAGTAAAGTAGTTCTGCTTGGACCTCTCCAATAATGGAATAAAATCAGAACTAAACAAGTTGACAATGTGATCATGTAAGGTAAGAAAGCTAACCTGTCAGTTGAAAGGTTAAAAGGAAAAGTTCCTCCGGAATAGATCATGTCAACTGGATTGATGGGAAATAACTCAGTTTTCTGTAAGTTAAGCCTATAACCTGAGAATCTGCCAAAACTTCCCAGCACAGAGAGAACATGAGGAAAGGCCAGGTCAGACATATAAAGCAGCACATCATCAGTACACAAGGAATCCTTCTGTTCCTGTCCCTGGTTACTGTGCAATGATATAGAAAGGGTTTGGAAGGCAATAGCAAACAGGTCTGGAAAAGGGACAGCCATGCCTTGTACTGCCGTGGAGTGTAGATAACTCAGAGTACTGAGGGAAAGACGGTAACTTAACCAAATCCATTATGGTTAATTAAAAATGTTCTCAATGCAACCAAATGCTTTTTCTGCATCAACTGAAAACATATCTCCAAGAAGTCTGGTGTCAAGAGACTGATATTCAACGATTAACAGAAATTTGTAAGAGTGTATTTTCTATCCAAATGTAGTTTGCTCTGAAAAGATAACAGATTCTAGTTTATGGACCAAAGCCTTAATTTAAGCATTCAGGAATGACATGGAACAACAGAAGCCGCCATCAAAGGGAGGCTTTTTTTAAGCAGTACTGAGATGAACGGTTAAAACGTTGGCCCCCCAAAAAAAAAGAATTAGAAAAGGTCACTGCAAACATCCCTCTTAACGTGAGATTGAGTTTGAGATTGAGATTGTAGTCATTTGTTTTTACAAAATACAACAGGGAACTGTTCGAAGCCAGGGAAAGGCTCCTTGACTATCAGACTTAGATCCAGTAGTCTGGACAATCTCATCTGATGTCAGAGGCTCCTCCACAGAAGACAGACTGGGATTCAGGCCTGTCAAGATCCTCGAAGAGTCAATAAGTCTGTGATAACTGCGCTCATGTTAGAGGTAATCCTAATAAACAATCCTTTGTTGGAGGTAATATCCTAATTACACCATGTAGATGTTTCTGACTGACATATATGTTATTTTGGTTATCTGTAGTAATCAGATCTTAGCAGGAAAGGAATGAAGTTCTGAAAACAATGCCCCTTTTCTCTTTTTTTAAGATTTCTTACTGGGGTTTGGATGACTTACATCTCATCATTCTGAAACATAACATATTTTTGAAATAGCTAATTAAAATCAATATCCGATGTGGAATAAAGAGGTCACTTATTTGTGCTTCCAGAGCAGCTCTCAGTGTGGGAATTACATTGTCAAAAGTACAACCAAGCTGCAGGATTGACTGGATTTTCCCTCTTCTTTCCTCTTGATGCATTTAAACACACTTTGGGATGAAGCAGTTTTCCTTGCCATTCAGAACACTCTGCATCATGAAGTGGCTATTTGACTATAATAACAAATAAATTGAGTAACAATTACAGTAAAATAACCATACTATAATATAAACCAGATGAATCATGGAGTATCTGCATGGACTCTCCCAGGCAGGAATTACTTGAAGCCAGCTTGTGTTTCTGGAGCTCGCAACACTGACCTTTTTATTTATTTTTTGGTTATGTCTGCCAATTACGCCACGTCCAGAGCAGTCAGAGCCTTACCTGAGGCCTTGCACGTGCGCTGGTCGGCCTCCAGCACGTAGCCCTCCTGGCAGTGACAGCGGAAGGACCCCCGCTCGTTGAAGCAGTGCTGGCTGCAGAGGCCGGGGGGGCTGCACTCGTCGACGTCGTCGCACGTCTTGGAGTCGTTGCTCAGCAGGTAGCCCATGGGGCATGTGCACTGAGCCCCGAAGGGGCCCTGGATACAGTTGTGCGTGCACCCCGCGTTGTTGTCCGAGCAGCTCTCCTGGTCTGGGAGGAACACGGGCGGAGGCGATCAGTCAAATTCGCCCATTCCAGGCAGCATCCCAATCAAATGCCACAAGAGCACATGCTCCAAGAACTGTAGCAAGCGGGATACTAAGCTCAAGAAAACGGTTCAACTATTCCAACTTATTCGGCAAGTTCTGAACTGCTACACTAATCTACGCACAAAGAAAGTCGAAATTATGGACTACCTGTATATACGATACGGAGAATCTATTCTGTATATGTGGTAGAACGAGTTAACTATAGGGATCTAAAAGCACTTGCATACAGTCATGCATACTGTTTCACATGCAAAGTTAGTGTTTGTTAGTGCAATTGATACTATGATTCAAAACACTAAGCATATAATCAAGATAAATTCCTACCTGGCAAAGGCTCATCTGAAAGCCATGAAAAAATCAAGAAAGGAAAAATCACAGATCAGTTTCAAGGACTGGATCAACACATGCTTGATTTGACGAAAGAAAAAATGCAACAACAATTTTATCACACGAAAGTCCACCTGTTAAGGTAAGTGGATTTAGCCATTTAAATATAATGAGACCAAATGATTTGCATCATGACTTACTGAAATCACACAATTACTGTAATTTCCATTTCTGTAACTCAACAGACAAAGGGTAACACATTTATGTGTAATTCATTAACCATTACATAAAAAGAGCACCAAAGAGATATCACGGCCTAACTTGTGAAAATGAATAACCGGCAGGAGGAGAGAAGATACTTGACATGTATTTTGATTATACTATTGACACTGCATCAGTGCTACTACACTAGCAATTATCTGCCCTCTTGAAGTGTAATCAGTGTATGAATAACATTTTAAATAACATGTTGTGGTACATTTAGTGTAACATAACAGGATATATAACAACTAACTAGCATCGTAACCCTTTATGGCCTGTCAGAACTTTAAAGTCTCATCAGTAGAAAATAACCTAAAAACATTCAACTGTTTAATGACAAAAAGACCGTTTGGAGGCAGGAGTCTTATTATTGTTGTTTTAGACACTTGTTCGGTGTCATGATACTGTACGGTTGCTGTATGGTATTATTGTCATATATGTTATACGTTATTAGTTCTCGTTGTGCAAAGACTAATTCCCTTAGGGGCAATAAAGGTTAATTAATAATTAATTAACTGAATCTGAGCTTCAAAGAGGAGGAAAGGAAAATGTTCAGTAAAAAATGACATTAGACTGCAGAGTTTAAGTGGATATTGGCAACAGTTTCAACTTCCAAAGAGAGAGATTTAAAAAGCGGCCTATTATATATGAGCCTATGATATATATACAAAAACAGAAGTTCAGGCCACCAAGAGTTAAACTGTGTCATTTCAATCAGAGTTGTCATATAGCAACCAGCTAGATTTTTCCAGAATGTCTCGGGAAATAACCGACGTCGAAGACTTACTGCAGAGAGGCGACTCGTCGGCTCCATTGGGGCAGTCGGGCGTGTTGTCGCACACGCGGCTCAGGTTGACGCACACGCTGTGCCCCGGGCACTGCCACTGCCAGCTGGGGCAGCGGAACGGCGGGGTGGGGCAGCCGCGCTCGTCGCTGGCGTCCCGGCAGTCGTCGTCGCCGTCGCAGAGCCAGCCGCGGGGCACGCAGTTCCCGTTGTCGCAGCGGAACATGGAGGGCCGGCAGGTGCGCACCGGGCAGGCCTGGTGCTCGTCGGACCCGTCTTCGCAGTCCGGGTGCCCGTCGCACTCCCAGCCCGCCGGCACGCAGCTGCCGTCCGACTGGCACTGGAATTCACTCTCGTGGTGGCACATGCCGGGAGGCCTCGTGGCTGCCGGGTTCAAAACACAGCCCGACTTTGTTCAAACGAGCAGCACGCGGGCGAAAGTTCACCACCGGGACAATACTGTTACAGCTTTAGGAAACTGAAAAGTGCCTCTTAGGTTTTGTGCTGCTTGGCAGAGTCAGATGTCACATCCTTTTGGTCTTGGTATACCTAGGTAAGCTGTGGGTTAGTGATTGCCGATGAGAAGTACAGAAACGCACCATATAAGATCACTTTAAGAGCACAGAGAGAACAAGGAAGAAGAGAAAGACAACAAGGAAGAGGACAAGAAGCAGGGAAGAAGGAGAGGATAGACAAGGGTCCAAAGGAGTTGGAACTTGAAGCTTGCTCTAGGCGAGAGCCCCTACTACATGATCATCCAAAACCTGACTGAAGTATTTGCACCTTGCTAGGGAGACCTTGCAATGTTGCAATGTTGTGCTTTGGGGAAAAATTCTTGGGTAAAAGATACCTCGATTAGAAATGTCTTTCTAATTTTTTATTACGATAGGCTCCCATTTATTTTGTGGCATCCAGGGCGCAGAGAGAGAGATTGGACTGCAGGTTGTATTGCATTTATTTAGAAAGGCAGCTTCTCTCTTCTCTTATTTGGCCTCTGTAGACATTAAGAGTCTGGGTTTTTTCTGGGTAATTGGGGTGTGAGGCCTCTGAAACACCTTATTTGTTCATAGTGTAAACATAGTAATATTTTCTATATTTTGTTGTGTGTAGTGTAGATGGTCTCTTGCAATTGTAATAAATATTTGTTTAAGCAAGTGTGCCTGTATTATTACTCTTTTCAACAAAGCTGTGCCTCTTCATGTACCTCTAATTATACCAGCCGCTCAGGTATTTTCTTGAGAAATCACTTACAAGTTGGGGGTTTTGGATAATTATTTTACTTATTGACTAAACCGCTCGTTCAATCCTGATTTTAACCATTTTAGTTACCTCTGATTTGTAACAATACATATGCTACATGAAGCAGGTAATAAAAAGCAGAACAGTTCTAAACAGCCTCTGTATCTGATTTTTTTCAAATCCTTTTTCAGGGTGATGCAGTCTTTTTTTTAAAAAAACAACAAACAACATTCCAACCCAATTGGAAGCATTCATAAAACCATTCAGATTTCTGAATGGCAGTTTCTCAGAATCCCCCCACAACACTCAGGTTTCCAGAAACAAGTATTAATATAATCCAGAGATCAAAGGATTTAATTCCTGTGCCTAATGGAATTTCATTAATGCATTTAGTATCTAAGGTCTGAAAATAAATAAACCGTGATTAATCCCTCAGCAGTTAGGACTTTTTTCTGCTATGAAATTGTAAACATTCCATAAAATACAACTTTAGCACTAAATATCTGATCATATATAATGGTATAAATTCCATCTTTTCAATAACTGTACAGAACGACAATGAACACTTACGACAACCAGCTTCATCAGAGTGATCCTGACAGTCAAAAACTCCATCACACAGGTAGTAGGAGTTGATGCATTGGCGGCCATTTGCACACTTGAACTCATAGCCCGTGCAGTTATATGCTGAAACAAGAAAGAGTTTTCAGTGATGGATGAAGCACTGACTGGATACTGTTCCATGTTCTCTGTTTTCTGACATACTTACAGCACCCCTGTTCATCAGCTCCATCGACACAGTCCCTGTCTCCATCACACACGTAGCTTGGGTCAATACAACGATGGTCTGGGCACTGAAACTGCCCTGGGTAACAAGTTCCTGTAACATCTGCAATTTGAAAATTAACATTTAAATACTGTTAAAAATCCATAATGTATTCAATGACCCCTCTAATGTTATCTATTACAGTCTAGCTTTGTCACCCTGCAACTCACAACTAGCAAACCACATGAAGCTTGGTGTGAGCCTGGTCCTGGATGGGGGACCTCCTGGGAAAGCTAAGATTGCTGCTGGAAGAGGTGTTAGTGGGAAAAGTAAGGAGTGCTCACCCTGTGGTCTGTGTGGTCCTAATGCAACAGTATAATGATGAGGACACTATACTGTAAAAAAGGTGCCATCCTTCAGATGTGTCATAAAACTGAAGTGCTGACTCTCCATAGCCTTTAAAAATCCCAGGGTGTTTCTTGAAAAGAGTAGCATTGTTACCCCCGTGTCCTGGCCACATTTCCCCCTGGCCTTTACCAATTAAGGCTTCATAATAATACCCATCTATTATGACATCAATGAAATCACTTCTCTGTTCTTCTCCCCCTGATAGCTGATGTGTGTTGAGCACACTGGCACACATGGGTGCACACTGGAGATGGTGGAAGGAAATCCCCATAGTCCCCAGCACTTTGAGGTGAGTGTCCAGAACAGTGCTATGTAAGTAAGGATTTATTTACTGTTACAGGTTGGGAAGTTTTCAGACTATCATTTCAAGATTTTGTATCACAACTTTTGCTAAAGCAGAAAACAGAATATCAGTCTAACAGAAGTAATGTCCTGAATACCAAACAGGTTACATCTACTTCGTTGGCTTCCAACTCTATCTTTTGTCTTCAAGCCTCTGTCTTAAACTGCTTCAATGATCACTACGCTGCAATCTTACATCTAGGCACTAGGCGTTTGAATTAAGAGCAAAGGAAATCTTTGTTAGGAGTAACCCGAGCTCTCACTCACTGCAGTTAAGTTCATCTGAGCCGTCCCCACAGTCATTGTCGGTGTCACACAGCCAGATCAAGGGGATGCAGCGTTTGTTGGCGCAGGTGTGCTGGTTGGACAGACAGGTGGTGGGGACATGCGTGGGGCAGTTACGTTCGTCACTCTCATCGAAACAGTCGTTGTGCCCGTCACAGCGCCAGCTGGTAGGGATACAACGCTGATTGGCGCAGGTGAATGCAGAGGATGAACAGGTGGTATCTGCAGAAAAAAGCAGGAAGAAAACCTTGTTGGTTCTCAAGCTTAAGTTGATATATTACAGTTGTACAGTGAAATATATATTTCAATAACACAGCAATGCAAGCTGAAAACATTAAAAACGTTTACATACTATGGGTTCCACAGTTGACCTCATCGCTGTTGTCATGGCAATCGTCAACCCCATCACATCTGAAGTACGATGGCACACATTTGCCATTGGCACAGGAGAAAGAGTTGGAGCCACACTGTAAAGTTGGGGGTTCACTGGAGGGATCCTCAACACAGGTTTGTTGATTAGGGGCCAGTTTCATCCCATATGGGCAGCCGCAGACTCTTTGAAAGTTAGGCACTGGGAAACAAAAATGGCTGCAGTCTCCATTTGGATTGGCAGGCCTGTTACAATAGTTTGATCCTACAACAATCAGAACAAAACACATCAACAGAATGTTTAGAAGTTAAAAGATAACTTACAGAATTTGACTTTATTTCTTTTAAAGCACTAAAGATAACTGCTCACCAGTCTGGGAATTTGCATTAAACGATTTAACATGCATTATGTGGCTTATGCCTCTTCTGATAACCGTCATTTCTCCTCCATCTGTTTTTCGGACACGAACTATCCCTTCCAGTCTCCAATCGGTAAAATATGCATATGCTTTGAGAAAGAAAAACAAATAGTGTTCAAATCAAATAATACAATGCAACAAGGAAAAAATGAAATTACAGGGCAATGCGTGTGTTATACGCAAGGTTAATGTGTTTGTTTTATAAAAGATAACGGTTCATTCCTAAACATTCATCTTTAGTAAAAAAGAAGAACTACTCACCTCCAAAGATGGTAAGACCAAAAGGATGTGACATCTGGCTGATACGGTCAAGAGTCAATCTATTTAATCCGTCAAATGTGCTGTGCTCAATCTTATCGAAGAATGCGTCTACCCAGTACAAGCGTAGAGAACTGGAAAAAAGGGTAGTTATTTAATTAACACCGAGACAGAAAACACAAAGTTTACTTTCAATGTTTTTACAGAAAACCTTTAACAGAAATCTCCAGTCAGTAAATCAAATCAATAACATTGTGGTTTCTTTCACGTCAACAGGAAACGTTCATTCATAAACTGAGCTCTGCAAGGGGCTTTTCAGTGCAAAGAGAAAGTGAAAAGGTCTTTCCATTGTTGGTGGTTTTTTTTTAAAGTATTAAAGGTTCAGATGAAAGGAATACTGTAGGAGAGTTTTCAAAGCCTGTAAATCGCTCATATTGGCTCACCTCCAGTCGATGGCCAGACCGTTGGGCCAGCCAAGTGTTGTGTTTACAATCGACAGTGCATGTGACCCGTCGCACCAGGCCCTCATGATTTTGGCAGGACGATACCAGTCCGTCCAAAAGATGTACCTTGAGGACACAAACCAAAAAATAAAAAAAGAGACACCCACTTTTTTTTTTAATAATGCAGTTCCTTCAAATAATAGGGATTCTGGCTTTTTTTTTTCCTAGTGCGTAAGTTCTGAAATTTAGAGAGCATCTTTGGAAGATGTGTACGACTTTTAAATTAACTCCAAGCTCCCTGTGCTTGTTACAATACCAGCCTTCAAGACGCACTAATCTATGGACTCTACAATGTCTTTCTTTGACTAAATAAAGAATCCCTTCATCAGCCAGGGTTTAAAAGTGGGAACAATTTATAACTGGGTGGGTACCATCATGGTAGATGTGACTGAACACAAGTGCCTTGCTCTCGAACACACTTTCAACTTTTTGTAATCTTAAGCAGAAAAGAGCCAGAATCAGAACAAGGAGGCATTGAGCTGTGTTCTTTGCTGACACTTTCTGTGAACTGTGAACTGCAGTTACAAAGTGCAAATTCTGTCCCATGCATTTCATTGAAGAGGAACTGTATATATCTTCTAAAGATCAAAGCTACAGTATGAACTTTAACTTCTAACAAAAATAGCATTGGATCTAAAGAAACGTTTAAACTGTGCATTCTTTCTGGAAATTCATAAATCAGAATTAAAATGGTATTAGATTCTGTTGACTTGATTTACATGGTAAGATACAACCAATAATCAATTGGACCCTAATGCCACAGACTTAAGATGTAAACTCTTTAACAATCCTTGCTCAATACTATCATCCCCATGTTGCCCTGTATTCCTATTTTTTTAATTGTGACTTGCAGGAAGGGACAGTGTGGGATATAGTGAAATTAGACTGAAGGTAAAACAGAGTGAAACAAATGTTTACAATTTTAAAAAATCGGCAACAATTACCCTATTCCTGGATGCACCACTAGTGATCTAGGGTTGTTGAGATTCTGTATTATTGCTCTTCTGGACTTGTCTGCCAGCTTCATCACTGATATGCTCCTGTAACGGGGGTCAGTCCAGTACAGGTTTTTTGAAATCCAGTCAAACGCCAGATCTTCAACACCATCTACCCTATTGGCTGCAAGAACCTCTCTGCCTGAAAAGATAAATGCAACGACTTCAGGAGTACTTCATACTGAAGCCAGCTGTGAAATACATTAAAATACTTTCATTGTTACACTTGCGTCTCACCCTTTTTATCACTATATATAAATAAGAACGATAGAACATTAGAGCTCTATACGAAATAGTGAATAAACATGGATGTTAAATCACAGAATCACACAAAAAATTATTTTTTGAGAAAAATCCCCAAAAAGGATTTCTCTGAGAATGCGAGGGGTACATATCAATCATGTGTTATATGCCCTTTTTGCAGAGTTCATGTTAAATTCCTGCACGAAAAACAACTTTGAACCTACCTGTCCCATCCACTTTCTGTTTATAAATTATATCTTTTGCAGTGTCAGAAAAGAAAATGGTGTCGTCCTCTGCGCTGAAATCGACTCCAACAAAGTAGGACGGGCTTCCAGTCACGGGCAGGATGATATCCTCCTGGGAGGAGAGATTGAAGGGGATTCCTCTCACCGCCAGCTGACTGGAGAAGAGCAGGAACTGCCTCACGGCTACAGAGGGAGGAAAGGGCAGGTTTATCTCACAATATCCACCACCACAGATGCTTCTAAACAAGTCTCCTGACAAGGCTAAAACACCCAGCATCACAGATGAACAGAATTCTTGGTCTTGTGACTAACTTCTATGCACATTTTGCACATATTTTAGTGTTTTTACAGTGACTATGATCATCATATTTTGCACACACCTATGTATTTATTTTTATTTATTTTGTATAACTTTTTGTCTATTCTGATGTCTGTTTTGGCCTGTCTTGGGCTGGACTGCTGTAAGACATCAATTTCCCTACGGGATCAATAAAGTCTTATCTATCTATCTTATCTAACTGTAGCCTCCAGATTCACTGCAATTCTATTCTTCCTTCTTGAAATAAATTAATACAAAGTCATATGCGTAGTTACCGAAAAGAAAAGAGAAGCCCTTGCAGGTCAGTTCTTTTGCAAATACAGGACTGCACTGGGGAGTATTATTGACATAACTGCATTCTTTGCAGGAATGGGACATTTTCTTACCCACACAGCGTCTTCCGTCGGAGTGCAGGTCGTAGCCCATCCGACACTTGCAGCGGTAGCCCAGGCCATCGTTGTCTGTCCTGTGGCTCAGCACGCAAATGTGGTCGCAGCCGCCTTTGTTGCTCCCACACGGGTTTCTCGCTTTTCCCAAAGCACAAAAATGTCAATTGAAAGGGTTAACTCGGCACTCACGACTAGAAAACCACAAATGACTACGATTTTCAGGAACTCTGCTTCATTACTGTGTATATTTGCCTAAAGTATTTGTGGCCCGGCCCTGTACTGAACTTACCGTAAGGCTGTCTGAGGGAATGGTAGACAGTCACGCCGTAGGGAGTCAGTGGGGTCTGGTAGACAGCCTGAGGGTTATTCTCGAAGAACTTGTTTGCCTTCATCACAGCCATTTTAGTCCAATCAGTGAAATACACAGTGTGTTCAAACAGGCTGACTCCGAAGGGATGCGGAATGAGTGACCCTCCATGAACCACAGTTTTCCTAACGTGGAGCGTGAAACACACACACACATCTGGTTCAATTTTAAAATTAGACACTGCTTCTAAGCACAAACGTGCTACATTTTATTTTTACTGCTTTCACCAGAAATTTCAGCTCTTTTCTCCAGTCTGTTAGCACTGTCTTGGATACCAGATGTCAACAGGATACAGAAATAAAAAAAAAATGAAATTGAAATATTTTCTTATACTATGTTACAGCATTCAATATAAAATATTTGAAAGTGACACACTACATTTCAACTATGCATTGAGATGATATGTATCCTTTATTTTCAAGGCTCTTACCTATGCAGGCCATCATAATTTGTTGTTTCAATGTAGTCATATCGACTATCAACCCAGTAAACTCTCTTAGCCACAATATCCAGTGTTATTCCAGCTGGCCAGCCCAGCTTAGTCTTAACTATTTCATAGCGGTTTGTTCCATCCATGTAGGCTCTCTCAAGGCCGGGCTCCCCTGTAACACGATCCCAGTCTGTGAAAAACAGAAACCTACACAAAAGGCAGAAAATATTTTTAATACTCAAACACAGTCCATTACTTAGAATGACATCACAGCAGTTTGCTCCATGCAGAGCCTGATATTACACATCAGTAGTATCTCTACCATGCTGATGCAACTAAACAGCACTGATCTTATCATTAATTCCAACAGATGGCTGTTTTGTTTCATAAATAACATTACATTATTCGAGGAGCACTTTACCTTCATCCTACAGAAATCATTTTAACAGAAAAACAAAGACAAAAGCAAAAACAATACTTGTGTTCATACAACTTCTTCAACAGAACGAACAGAGGCATAACAATGCGTTAATTAGTGCTTCCACACAGATGCTATGATTAAATTACACTGAAGCTCCTCGTGTTTATTACTTTCCACTAATCCCTCAGACAAGAGGGTTCTCTTTGCCCTCCTCCTGAAGGCAAAAGCCTAAAGCCGAAGACACAGGAGTTTCCCTTCTTACCCCACTGTGGGATCGACTGCGATGCCTCTTGGGTTTCCCAGGTTCTCAGCGATCAGGGTCACGCGGTTATCCCCATCTAAATCCACCATGTCTATCCTGTTCACACTCCCCTCCACTACATACAGCTTATTGTTTACCCAGTCCACCGCTAGGTTTTCAGGGTAGTCAACTGATACGTTTAAGACCACCTGGATCCGGGAACCATCAATATCCACAGAGAACACCTGCAAATGAAATAAAGCATCCTTGTGTCGAGATTATGTTTTCTGGTGGCTGTTCAAAAAACAAACATTTTTAGTTGTTTTTTTTTATTTTAGTCACATAAATAAAGTGCATGTCCTCAAGACCATCCATATCACTTAATCAAACAGCAAAAATGATGAGTTTCAAATAACTTCCCTTCCCCTAGGCTATCGGATTCCTAGTTATACTACTTCCTTATCGGTTCAGCTGTTTTAATGGTGCTTCCTCAGTTACACTTCCAACACAATCCTGCTTCACTCAGACTGATTTCAACATGGCACCAGTCTGACAAACTTTATCAGTTGGCACTCAAGTGCTAAGTAAGGATACTGCACTTTCCTACAGTATATCAGTTATTTTGAAATCAGATCCAAGAGCTTTAAAAGCAGTTTTCGAGAGATTTTAGCTGACATGTTTTGAGAGAAACAGAAGATGCAAAGTTGCCTTGGGGTTTAGAACACATTTCCCGTCTCTAGCTTGTAGTCCTCTAGATCAAAAAAGTCGATGTCCTCTGGCCAGTGTGACTGATTTGCAGAGATACTCAGCAGGCTGCCTCTGTGTCCTAGCCTTTCAGCTCTGTGGCTTGTGTTCAAACCACGAGCAGTGAGAATCTCAAACAAAGCCCTTTGACTTAGCCAAAGAATGCGTATAACTGACGGCCGTGAGTGAAAACAAATACGGCATGTTACTTTGTACATGATCGGGTTACATAAAATTACCAAGAAATATGTGAAGATTTCTACCCAAAGATCAGAACGTTTTCTTGATTAGAAATTTGGATTCCATTCCATGCAGACTTCCCCCCCATTATAACCCATTCATTAGGAGCCAGACAGCTATCGTATTATTATAAGGTAAGCAGTAACGAGAGGGCTCCATGAAAGCACTCCCTTTGATTTTGAGAAAGTCGGGTTCCAGCACAGTACAACATGACCTGCGAGCAACAGGTTGTCGATCGTTTCATAAGACTAACTAGCAGATTTTTAACAAAGAAGTACTGACGATTAAGGGGGGAAAGGGAAAAACGAAAAATGTCAGTTATATCCATTTTCCACGTCTCAAACGTATGACCTATAACTGGGTGCCGAGCCAAGCGCTCCTTCTTATCACGGCAGTGTTATATACAAAGGAGCAATAATATGGGGAAGTGTAATTGGAAAAGCTATCAAAAGGAGCATCGGAATAATTGAACACTGTGTTAGGCCTAACAAATGTACAGAATGGATCCATGGTTGCAGTGGATTGTAGGACAGCACAGATTAGTTGGGTGAGCCTCTGGACTCGTGACTGACAGGTTGTGAGTTCGAGCCTCTGCTGCAGACACTGCTGTTGTGCCATGGGAAATTGTCTTTACCCCAGCTGCTCCAGTCCCCCTGGCTATACAAGTGAGGACCGGCATTGCTGGGGGTAATTCCTCCCACGCAGGGGGCAATCATATGCTTGGAAGTCTACCTCAGCCTACAGAAACCAGGACGGGCTCTAATGCAGTGAGCTATAGTGGCTTTGATGTGCTGTTTGCCTTTTTTGCAGTGAATTCACATACTATCATACTAACATACTAACATACTAACTAATTACTAACATACATAACATACTAACATACTAACATACTAACTAATTACTAACATACATAACATACTAACATACTATCATACTAACATAATATCAGTAATGCAGCTTTTTAGGCTTTAGGTAAGTAAAAACAAACATAATTGCTACGGATGAGTTAAGGACACAATGCTACAAATAAAATTCAGCGTTTTCACCCTGTCTTGAGTGAGTTTTGCTAATGGATAATAAACAAGATCTCTCATTTCTTTAAGAAAATGTGGAAAAATACCATTAGGCCCTGGATGGTATATCTTAGTGCTTTTATTACTCAAAACATTTCTGCCTCTTCTATGCTATGTAATTTAAAACTTTTATCTTTGCTCGACTTATGTCATATTGTCTGTTTCTTCCTCACTAACACCTGAGTGAAATATTCAATTAATATATCAGGTATTTTCCTAATAATCATCTCTGAGACACTTAATTTTTTACTGTTGTAATACTTAATTACAACATTAAAATAATATTTTTATTATTTATTTTAGCTTCCAATGCAATACCATTTTCTCTCTCTCTGCATTTCTGATATCTAGTCTTATGAATCCCCGTGTTTCGCACAGAGATCTTCAAGATTGACTGGAGGTTGTCTATAGATTTGAGCTGTAAAGGGCTTATTGTCCTGAGCTTTACATCTTTTTATAGGTAACGGGTTGAATTTGGCTGTACCTTTACATCTGAACTAGCTTTTGGGTTTTGACACTAGACATTGTCTTGGGTTATACAGAATTGTACATAAGCATCTGAAGTAGCTGGGAGTAAAAGTGGCAAGAAGCACAAAAAGGAGAACAAAAAAACCTTTCTTGCTGCTTACCTTGTTCTGAATGGTGTCTGTCCAGAAGATTCTGTGTAAGTAATAATGGTAATCTACTCCGACAGCTATACCGCGGTTCTGGGACTGCGCAAGTATCCGAGAGCTGTGCCCATGGATATCGCCAACCAGCAGATCTCTTCCATTGGAGAATATAAGTAACGGCAGCCCAGCTAAAGAGTACAAAGTTACAGTTCCGTCACTGGTTGCTCTAATTCTTAAAACAAGATTCACAGAAAATGCTAATTGTGCCAGGATTCACAGTCACAAATTGTCTGCAAAATGCATAGATTTAAATGTATTCTTCGTTTCCAAGTAAAGTATAAGGTATGCAATTTGTATTATACAGTATGCAACTCACTTTCATCAACAGATTCAGTGGGGAACTCTGTTTTGGATCAACAGCTTTACGCCAGAAGACAAGACTACTTCAGAGGTAAAAGCTTTCAGAGGCTGAAAAGAAGAATGCTTGTCTTGTGATAATTAACATATTTATTTTAATTGATTATTTTAATGGTTTTAATGGATTACCCAACTTCAGATGAATGCTCTCCAACGTTTCTGCAACTGTACAGTATATCACTAATACCACCAACGGCGACAAATTAAGTCCTGTATCTAATGTAGCATTCTCTGAGCATCAATACAGCAAGACGCAACACACAACGTCTGAACCTCACTGGCATCACATAATTGGCTGGCATTTAAGGGATGGGCTGGATGAAGTATGGCTAGGCTCCATGCCGAGGCTGAACGCATGGTTACTTACATGAAGTGTTAGCTCTGCAATGCCTGTGTTGTTCCAGGACATAGCCTTCCAGACAGCTGCATCTGTGACTGCCAGTTCTGTCTTCACACATCTGGTCACAAACACCCCACATCTTGCACTCGTCAAAATCTTGATCCAGAATGAAAATACACAATCACAGCAGTGGTCAAGTCCGCCTTCTATTCAATTTCAGGAATATAATTCATCTTATTAATTGTTCCCCATTGTTCTTCAATCTCCCACCCAATTGGGGGCAAAGGGTGATAAATGCTGGAGAAAAACTACAACAAAGGTTTAAAAACACCCTTAAAAACATGCTTCCTTTTCTTGCAAAACTGTGCTACAAATGAAACAGTACAAATATACATTTTCCTTTTACGTGTAATCTGTGAGTTTACCTGTGCAGGATCGGCTGTCATTAATATTGACGACGTAACCTGAAGGACAGTAGCAAGTCCCTCCTGCAGGAGACGGATGACACCGATGCTCACAGCTTAGAGATGCACACCTAGATACACCTGTCAACAACAATACAGTACAATTCTTAATCTACCTTCTTTGTAAGATTATCACCACAACTGGCTAACTCAAACATATTAGAAGGACTGAAGATTTCCTAAATATCTTCAAATGTACCAGATGAATTTAAACTGACCGTTTTCACACTACAGCTCTTTTATGCAAGATGGAATGATAGGGGCAAGTGTGCATTAAACAAACACAGAAACCGAATTTAAATTCTAACATAGTATTTTTTACAAAACATAAACCAGCCCCAATTTCTTGCCGTACCATATCCTGATTCCATGTCTATATCTTAGAAAATTGATGATACTACAAAACGTTTCAGAATAACGATGATCTAGCGAGCTCAGCAGCATTTATTCAGCCTTTTTAAAATCTTGTCTGTAAGATTACTGTATTTAATAATGAATGCAATGCACATATGGAATATGTGGTAAGAGTTGAACTGCTGTGTTTCATACATTGAAAATCACCTAAGATGAACAGTCTAAAGAAAATTAAATTCCCTCAACCAAAATATTGGTCTTCTGCCACAGGTTATTTGAATGTTCTTGATAAACCAGGGAAGTAACAGCAACATTAAAGACTCAATATAGACTATGTGACCTGTTACTAGGAGCTAAGTGATAATCATGCCTTGCATTTATATTACATTTTTAATCCCAAAGGATTCTAAAGTATATTACATATAGTAGGGAAACCACCACCTCCTCCACAGTAGTACAGCACCCATCTGGGTGACATGCAGCAGCCAGCAGTTCCACAACACGGCAAAACAGAAGTCAGAGGTTGAATAAAGGGGTAACATGAGGTAGACCTGACAGCATACCTAGAATGGAATTTAGCCAGGAATCCAGATTAACATGTCTTTTAATGATCTCATGGTTAGGACCTCAGTTTAACATCTTATCAAGAGGAAAATTCTGGTCCAGAAGAGAGAGAAACACCTACTGGTCCACCCACGCCACTTACTTTAACCTCTGGCGAGATCAGATTGCAGAAGCGGCAAATGTTCATGTTTTACTCACTACAATTCCTGCCTGCAGTTGTGTTGGTCTCGTCCTCCCCCCCAGGGCAGTGGTTGGTTCCATCACAAAGCTTTTCAAGGGAGATACAGACGCCAGAGGCAGGGCATGGCCACTCCCCTGGGTAGCACTCGTGCTCTGATGATTCTAACAAGAAAAGAGGAAGTTCACCTCATAACCCTGCCCGTCTTTAATCAATCAGATACATTAACTATTCAAACTATTTTTGGTACTTTTATGCTTGTGTATACGCTAATTGAAGAGGCAGCAACCTAAGCAGTTGCAAGCACATACTGTACAACTTGACTGTTTGGAGTAGAGCCACTATAGTAAAAGACTGCAGATCCAGCAAGCTTTCCATGTGACTTTTCTTCTCATACAGTGGATATACCCAGCTGAACCTATTAAAAATGCTGAAGCTACCAGTAGGGCAATCGATCAGTGTCACAGGGAAAGGGAAAAATGAAACATCAATGTAAAAAAAAAGAGAACTGTATGTTATAATTCAAACACAAATGACAGGAATACTAAATGTCAAAGGCAAGCCTTATAAGTAACTGTCCCAGAATGCAGCATGGGCTTTAACTATGCAAGCAAAGGCTCACTGAAAGCATCATTAATTGAGATGACTCTGCAGGGCACACTGGTTCTTTAAACACTTAAGGAGCCAACTTTGTATGCATCACATGACCATCTTTTAAAGTACACTTTTCAAAGCAACCTGTTGGAAACAAAGCTTTCTTTAAGCCCAAAGGACTGTGAACCACAGACAAAGAGGACGTTAAATAACAAAATCAAAAAAGCATTGAAGTACTCTCCAGCTGCACACTACCCCATAGATGTTAGTGTTAAGGATTTGCAGATTACACAAGAAACACATTTTCCTTTACATTTAGGGAAAAAAAATGAATCCATTCTGAAGACACTAATGTTCTTGAATTCAAGCTGGTCTATTACGAAGCAACTCATGTTTACATTGTATTCATGATAAATAGGCTGTAGTAGTATCTCTATAAATTACACACAGAAGCACTAAATATGTAGTTTTTTTTTAAAGTAAGTGACTTCCAGAATCAAAGCAACATACCACAGCCTCTCTCATCAGCATTATCTTCACAGTCATCATCTCCATCACAAAGCCAGCTCTGATGAATGCAGCGCCCACTTGGACAAGTAAAGTAATTCCCACTGCAAGTGGGATAAGCTATATGAAAGAGGAAGATGAGGAATGAATGCATGATAGAAGTGGTCAGTTTAACATCACGTCACACACACCTGTAAGCTACAAAGCAACTAAAACACAAAGACTGTTTTAAGATTCGAAGGTTGTACCACATACAGTATGTATGTGATTACAAATCAAAGGAAACATACAGTATTTGCAAAGGGATAAACATGTTTCCAGGGCACCCTTGAAAGGAATTATGGGGGTACATACTGCAGTCCTGTTCATCGCTTCTGTCTCCACAGTCGTCGTCATGGTCACAGATGTATCTCTGCGGGATACATTCCCCATTGCCGCAGTGGAACTGAGTGCTACCACACCGCTGTGCTGGAGAGGGGAGTACACAACAAAGTAAGAACAGTTAACAACTG
Organism: Lepisosteus oculatus; assembly: GCF_040954835.1. Classification (NCBI taxonomy): domain Eukaryota; kingdom Metazoa; phylum Chordata; class Actinopteri; order Semionotiformes; family Lepisosteidae; genus Lepisosteus; species Lepisosteus oculatus. Next base: position 15,764,536 of record NC_090707.1, read on the forward strand.
TATATTGTAATGATGGAAGCTAATATATGATACAGTCAATCAAGGCCATGACCACATTGTTCACTGAGCATGTAAAAATGGATTGGGATTGTAAGAGAAGGAACTTCTGTTGACCAGGGACTAGACTTACTGCAGTTGGCTTCATCAGAACCATCTCTGCAATTTATGATGTCGTCACAGTGCTGACTCTGGTTATAGCAGGCTCCATTTTCACACCTCAGCTCTGTACACTGAGGATAATCTGTAAAAACAAGGGCAAAAAAGAAAATGAGAAAATGGGTTCCCTACTCTTCTTTGTGGTTGCATAGACCTTTCTGCATGTATAAAGCCCAGCTGAACTGCGTAATACAAATAATATATACAAAATATTTCAAACAGATCTAATTTCCTGATCAAAAGGAGACATAAATCAACTATTTTCAGTCTGTAAACCTGCATTTTAAAGCTTTACTTAAGAAAAAATACTTTAGACGCTATGGTTTTCAAAAGGAATTGTTTTCTCTTGCAATTCAAGGTTTGGAAACACAAAGTTCCCATTTGTTAAAAAGTACTTTGCTTTACAACAAGAATAATGTAATAGCCTATAGCCCCTGCCTTGTGCTGATTGTTATCTTAGCAGTTCCATGGGCAGCTCTTACAGGGCACTAATCTCATTAAATTCCAGTAGGGACCTGACTGTTTGATCTATTTTATTACATTTAATTGTTGAGTTATTTAATATAGGTGGCACTCTGCACTTGGCTGCTCTTTCGATCCGTCTAACACAAATAGGTTGGTTTCTTATCTCTTTTACTATATAAATGAGTCTGTTGAAATACTTAGGTACTGAAACCCACACAGACTAAGCTTTGCAATGTGAGGCTGTTCTGTAATACCCAGACACAAGTAATACATAACAATCCACATGTTACGGCCTGAGGGAATTAAATGCATTCAGGTAGCCTCAAACCAGCTTTAAGAGACTAGTTCATACAAAAATAATTCAGCAATTGACAAAGGCCATAGTAAGGCTCTATTTTTTTTCCTTCACCCGTAATAGCAGAATTGGTTCAATGTATGGTATGTTACCCTGATTCTATAAAAACAAAGTACAGTAAATACTTCTTGTGGTATTCTGTGTATTTTGGGGAAACAAACTTTACAAAGTTTCCAGAGTAAACTAACACATAACTACAGCTGAATTATTAGTAATGTGTGCTACCAGTACTAATACTAATACAATTGCACAGCAAAATAGTTATTTTCACATCTGTATGTAAAAAGCTAGTGTTTTCTAAAACAGAAGAAGCAAGCAGTCTATTGCTCTAAGAGTCTAATAAACCACCACAATAATGGAACTGTAACTGAACATCAGCTCAGCTAATCCACCAAAGAATCTGAAATGAATTTCTGACAACAAGTAGCATATTGTGGCCATTTCTGTCACTCAACAAGCCCCTTAATCTTACAAATTGATTAAAATGCCAAAGGAGCACGAGTCAAAAAGGAAATCCAATGTTAAAGACTGAAAGACTTACTGCAGCCTCTCTCATCAGCTCCATCGGAGCAGTCAGAGACCCGATCACACCTGTAGTCCCCCGGGATGCAGGCTCCATTGGTGCAGGTGAATTGCCCACTTGAGCATGTTCTGCCAGCTAACAAAAATCAAAAGTAACAATAGGAACCTATTCTTTATAAAGCCCGAACCCCAGTTTTCATTTAAAAGTTACACTAATTTCAAAATCACAAACAAGTACTGTACACCAATGCTCAGCAGCCATGTTTTGTATAGGTTTCCCGACTAATTCTGTTTTTACAATGCTGTTACGTTATCCATCCTGCCATCCATTCTTGATCTCTCATGTCGAAAAGTCATCACCTTATACAGTGAAGGGGAGGATGGTGGCATACCTTGGTGAATAACGAATCTGCAAAAAAAATGAACCAAGATCCATCCATTCATTTTCTAACCGCTTTATCCGGTACAGGGTCACAGGGGAGCCGGAGCCTATCGGGCAAGCAAAGGGCGCACGGCAGGATACACCCTGGATGGGACGTCAGTCCATAACAGGGCCCGCACACAGGCACAACCACACTCACACTAGGGCCAGTTTTCACAGAAGCCAAGTACCCTAAAAGCATGTTTTTGGACCGTGAGACGAAGCTGGAGCACCTAGCAAAAACCCATGGTGTTACATTATAACACCCTAAATACAAATCGGATCATCCAGAAAAACTTAATCTTCTAACTGCTGGACATGTTCCTTTATTCATATTTAGCGAGTAGACTGTCCTCATGCTCGACTAAATGAAAATGGACACATAGCAAAGTACAGTCTTTTGCTGTGAACTGTCTTAAAGCTTTGTCGTTTTAATTAAAGGTCACTGGAGAGACATCTTCACAGAGCGTGGCTCTGGGCCAGAAGAGTGATGGGCGGGAAACGAGGAAGGGGAGACGTACGACAGTGCTGCCTCTCGTCCGTGCCGTCCTCGCAGTCCTCCTCATCGTCGCACACCCAGCCCGCGGGGATGCAGCCGCCGTCGCTGGCGCAGCGGAACTGGCCTTCGGCACAGGTCGTCTCGGCTGGCGGCACACAGCAATCATCGCGTCAGTTTACTCAGACCACCGACCGCGCCGGACAGGGAGGAAGGGCGGGGCAAGCAGAGGGCTTTACTCACGGCAGCCACTTTCGTCCGAATCGTCGGAACAATCCGCTATCCCATCGCACTGCCAGCCAGCGGGAACACAGCGGCCGTTTGCACAGCGGAACTGCCCGCTCTCGCATCCTGTAGACAACGCAGACAGCAGGCTGTTATCAGAGCCGGGCAAAATGTCAAAGGACCACATATACAGTGGAGTACTGGGTCTGCCTTCAGTTCATGAGCATGGACATGAACATAGATTGAACATAGATTAGATTGCCTACATACGGGTATAAGTACTGGCAAGTTGTATCTGAAGCCCTTTTACTCACTGATTTATTAAGTGTACTAAATATTGTTAGATAAGCTGTACTTTTTTGTCAATACTGCCACTTCTAATTGTATGCACTCCTTCATCCTAGTAAATACCATTTTAAATGTTTTAATGGATTACCCAACTTCAGATGAATGCTCTCCAACGTTTCTGCAACTGTAGTGTATCATTAATACCACCAACGGCGATACAATTTTTTTATCATTTGGAGAGCTTTTTTACATTTATATTGTTAAATGTAGACTTTTTTAGTCTTATCACTAAAATAAAATACAAAAGGTAATCTTTTTAGGACAAAAATTTCAGCTTAAGGCTTCGCCATCCCTTCCAATGATAAAGCAACTTTCCCTGACTCCTTCGAGTTCCCACACAGAGACATAAAAACTGGTCCACAACATCATTTCTGTAATGTTGCCACAAGTCCTTCTATGATCCTAGTTAGAAGGCAGTTTAGAGTTGAAAAAGTCAGAGGATGTACAGAAAAGCAAAGTGTCTTTTTCCTAGATCTAGATATACCATAGATATATATATAGATATGGTCCCTGAAAAATGTTAGCAGCACAAAAATCTGACATTAGCACAAAAAACAGTAGTTATCCTTATCTATAATCATAAAATAGTTTTTTAAACAAAATAGTATAAAACAAAAATAAACAATATATTGCTACGTCTGCTGGCTACCTTTCAGCAATAACCAAAAATGTTTTATACCACTTTATTATATTAAGACTGAATTTTTTGTTTTATAAATGATGAATCAATAATTCGAAAAAGTGCCTAAGGAGATAAGAAAGTCAAACTGATCCGTTTTGCCCATTGTAGTGTGCTTATAATTTTTAATTCAGCATGTGTCAGTCTTGTGTCAGGTACATAACCCAAAGCCCCCCAGCTCATCAGAGCCAGTAGATGTCTAGATTGAGGAATGGCACTGGCACTATTAAAGCAGAACTGAATTACCATACTTAACATTTGTGTCAGCGAATACAGCATAGTTCAGTGAAGACTGCTCAGCACGTCCAGCCTGAATGGAATGCAGCATTCTGATTGTCTTGCAGTGACACCCTGATTTATCACATAAGCTGTTACATGTCAGAAACCTAATTGGGATAAATAGTGGTACCGCGTGGTACTAGAGCCCTTACACCAAATTCTTTGCGCAATGTAATGCAAGTTGGTGGTTGGTGGTGCAGGTCTAGGGGTTGGTGGTCTAGGTCTCTTATCAACTACCTTTAAACACACTCACTCCCTTATAAAATATGCGCTTGAAACGTATCTATGCAAGTACAAAAAGACTATGATAGAATTCCTTTATTGATCTACAAAAAACGATGCAACATTGTAATAATGAATTGACCTAGATGTACATTCAGTTCATTCATAATATAATTATCAAATTCCACCAAGGTCACCCAAAAATAACACAAACAAAAGAACTGCCTTGAAGCACAGGCCCAAAAGGCTTAGAAAAGTGACAACACTCTTGACAATCTAGTTTTATTTCAAGATTTCTTTTTGGTGAAGCATAATAATGGATTAGCCATTTAAGAACTTTATTTATCACTCTGCACAGTACAAAAAACATGCAAGTCATTCAGGCTTCCCCTTCACTTGCTACCTGTGCCATGACAAATCAGCATGCTTGCAGGGTTTCTTTTAAATGAAAGAGTGATTTTAAGTATACCCTCATAAGCATGAATGTACTGTAGGCCCATCTAGTCTGTAAATATCATAGGAAACAGAGCATGAATGAAGGGATTTTGAACAGCTTCCCCAGTTCTTTCAGAAATGTCTAGGAAAAACAGAACAGTGTAAAAACCTAGCAATCCCCAGATGAAAATAAGTTCAAATGGACAAGAGCCTCCTGTCTATATCAATGGCCAAGTTCATATATTTGCCAGTTATTACTGCTTCTTGTATCACCTCCTCCTATTCTAGAAAATGAAGCAAGACATTTTCGTCACCAACGAGAGGTTTGTTAAATAAATGATTGATTTTTAGCATATTGTAATTGTCATTTTAGACAGCACATAAGCTTCCGCATTTAATTTTATCTTTAAAAGAAAAAGGGGCTTGTATAACTTACTGCTTTTGCAATGTGTTTTTGCCTATTCTCCAAGCACCACATGGAACTATAAAAACAAACTTCTTAATTGTATAGCATAGCTCTCAATATTGACTAAGAATTAAGTGAACCTACTACGTCCCAATTCTTTTCAAACCTATCCATTACATAAAACTCCCAATCACAGATAACCGAGGTCTCAAGCAGGTTTTCAGAAGCTGAGTGTTTTAGAGATGGTGTATTTCGAGCACAGAGCACCTAACAATAATCTGCTAAAGAGCGACAGTCCATGCAACTGCTTTTCCAGATACTACAGCAGAAACATGCTTCAGAATCCCAGATGGCCAGCCTGTTAATAAGGAGTTAAGAAACTCCAGTGCACTGAGGTTTAAACACTTCTATGATGTCATCTTTTGATCTTTAGCTGATTAATTTAAGTCGAGAAAGAAACCCTGCCAACAAAATCTGTAGCCATTCAATTGACTGAATTTTAAGTTTCCTAATTAAAACGAACTTGATTCTGAACCAATGTGTAAACCACCCTGATGTGGCAAAAGAGCACCGAAGTTGGAATTTGTGTTGACACAGCAACCTTTTACATGACAGGAAGGCCTGGGGTTTTAAATAGCATTAACAATCCCAAGGCAACAGTTGTATAACCCAATACTACGTCCATCTTACACTTGGCACTTGAGGAAGGTCCTTGTCACATTCAGACATTCTGTTGAAGGCAGAGCATTCTGGAGGAGCTCCAGCATTGCGAAGTTTGGTAAATGCAAAAACACAATGTGGGGTAGTAAAGGAGGCAAAAAAACATCTGACAAATGCTTTTTTTCAATGTGTCTACCAGTCCCATGAGTTCACAACTCATAATGTATTTAAATATATATTTCTATAAATGTATTAATATGAATATATAAATATTTTATTGACATTTTATTATAAATGTGGATTAGGTGCTCACTTTTAAATTATAAAGTCACTGAATGTAGAAATGAATATCCATTTTTACAATGCGCTCTTCAGATCAAGAGCTCTTGTCTGAGGTTCGTTTACTGACAGATTCTCACTGCTCTGAATCACATCGGAAATATGAGCTTCTAATTTAACTCTTTCACCCATCAATTGGTAAGTAAAACCTTTTCCTGCTCAGTTTACTAAAAAAAAATTGTCCTCCATCAGTTGAAAGGTTTCCTTTGTTATCCTGGGGGCTGCTGCATCAATTTTAAAGCGCAGGTAACACATACAGCATTCAAGGCATGCAAGCAAGAACACAAATGGACTCTTAGCATGAAGGAAAATAAATATGGATCATTAAATCTTACATCTTAATTCCTTAAAATATATTCAATTTCCACTAGTCTTCCTATAAATACAATCCAAAAAATAATAAAAAATGAAAGATGGCTAGAATGAACTTTTGGAAGTCACACACAATGATGGATAAAAAAGTAACAACTTCTGCATCAGCTGTTTGCAAACTGCAAGCCTTGAAAAGACTTTGAAAGCAGAAGGTTTGCTGTGGTACTGCCACTTGAGCAGAGGATACAAACTGAGAAAGAAGGGGACTTTGATTCTTAAAGGTGAAAAAAAAATATTTCATTTTCCTTTCATTTCATCATTCTTGTTTTTAAACTCTTATCACTAATCCTGTACAAACTTCGGAGCAGTGGAAGAGATTAACATTGTCCTGGACAAATGCTGATTTCTGAGGTTTTGTATTTTTCCATGGGGCAGCTTTTTTTTTCTTCTGTGCACGTCTTTTCTAATTAGCTAAATTAAATCCACAGTAGTCAAGCAGGATAAACCAACTCTGGAACAGATAAGGACACCCTACCCCTGTCTAACAAAGAGAAGCAGCACAGGAATTTTCATTAGAAAGAAGCCTCCTAATGGGTCAGAGTCTGCTGTGAAATCACAATGGCACAATGGAGGACCCAGCAGGAAAAAAAGCCTCATAACTGGATGTGTCAACACGCTAAGGGAGAAACAGAGATGGATGACTAGTCTGCGGTACAGTATATTTTCTTGAACCATGAAACCAGGCATGGTTTCCAAAGCACTCGTCTCCCATGAAACATCTCTTTCCAATCATTTGAGCCCAGAAAAAGTTCTCTCTTCTTTTATCAATACTTGTGCTGTTGCAGTGTGTTCTGTCGCTAACCCTGAATGTTCACAGATAATACAGCTGGCACCATGAAGCGTTCAGCTAGTCCATGTTGTCAGAGTGGGCTGCCGCTGCCTGTTTCATATGTAAATGAAAGCAGTCAATGTTGGAACAAGTGACTTTGGCTCATGGAATAACACAAAACACAGCAAATCTCTATAGTACAAGTTGAGAGCCCTTAGAAACAAAGAATGACATCTTTTGCATTTTCCTACAGCATAAAAAAAAATCACAACTTATCTGCCATAAACATCTTTTCGAGTCTCTTGCTAAGCTGCTGACACTTACAATCGTGTAATCATGCTATTGCTCAATAACTAAAGGCCAGTCCTTTCGTTAACGTGTTGCCTCGTTAACTTCCATCATGTAATAAAATCACAATCATCTTAATCTTCCAAGCCTGTGAAATAAGAAATTTAATCTGCATCCTTAACTATTGTAACAATATGTATGGTTGGATAAGATATGAAGTCAACACTTCCCCCAAACAGATGGGGATGAGTTAATAAAGTTAATAAAGAGTTAATAAAGCTATGAAATTAAATTTAAAATAAATGTATAATAATTATAAATATACAGTATTTGCTCGCTTCTTTCATTCCTCCCAAAAAGCACAATATGCAAAACAAATAACTGTGCAAAAAAGGCAATTGATCCTCCCTTAACTTCTAAAATGCTATAAAGTTACATTTTAAAAAGGTTAAACATTGTTTTGTTCTCAACTAGAAACATAAGAGTTAAATAAGAAATCTATCAGGTGTTTATAATTATTCAGTTGCATTTAACAACTGCAGTATTTTAAAAATAACCTTTTAGTATTATAAGAATATACATATTCACATTTAATTAAGAGACTTTAATTGACATATGCATTATTTGTATGGAACTGGAAAGAAAAGAGATCTTTAAATCAGTTTTTTTACACATATAGAACACTAAAAGGAGACTCAGTTTAAGAGCAGTGCAAAACAAACTCATATTACATCATGACTGAAATTAAAATACATTATGCAAAAAAATAATGTCAAATTACATGATACCACCAACGTTTCTCCATTTCCTGTGTTTTGATGCCAGCTTGTAAGAAATGTGTTATGTTACCAAAACTAAACATCCTTACAGCCAGCCATTCCTTTCATTCCCCAAGACTCTGAGATTGGAGTTTTTTCAATGACTGTCACTCGACACAAAACATTGTAGTTTAAAGTCCCAAACAGAAAGCTGTGCTCTATAAGAACAATCAGAAGGGAAACTTGGGAAACTATTTGTAGCTATTTCATTTAGAGCTATTTAGTAACTCTACAACAGACTTCAGGAAATGTTTACTTATTATGAGGCTGTACTTGACTGTGTTGGGAGGACAGCTTTAGATCACATTCTTAAATTAAAAAAGACATAAACAATGCATAAAATACAGTACCACTAAGGTGCTTTCCCTCTGGTGTAGTTGGTAGTGTCAACTGAATGTTTTAGTTCCCTAATTAGCGGCCTTCTCAAGAGCATTAAAACAGACTGTTATTAAACTGCTCATCTTGCTAGTTAGCTTGTTGCCTTGTTAACTTCAAAAGTGTACAGTTCGTTCTCTACTTGTTTTTATTAATATTTTCCTGTGATTCCGTATTGTTGAGGTCACTGAACACAACTGAACAGCCTTACTAAAGCTGTTCTGCACAGGGAAAGGATTACTGGCTTCTGCTTGTGCTAACTTCTGTTCTTAGGTCTAAAATCACATATCATGTTAATATAATGTTATAAAATAAAACTTTCTCCCTCTACAGCATTTGCAATGATGGTTGCTAGCAACAGAATAAATAACACAAGACACTTTGTGCTTTACTTCTGCTTTTAGTACTCCCTGAAAACAAATGCCTCCACACAAGGACGCATCAACAGACAATAAGATGATGAGGACTGCATCCTGCTGTCTGATATGGAAGATCTAAAGGTAAAAGTAAGATAAAGGTTGGAGCATTTCTATACATGCAGACATTCCTTGCATATCATGCTAAGTAGTGCACCTCCTATTGTAGATAATATAGATCCTTATGGGCAAGACAGGGTCATGGCACATAACCCCTTCAACGTCAATCCAAACGGAGTGGATTCTAATTAACAGGTCCACAGGTGCCATTTAAAGGGATAATGCAGAATTTATTGCATACGGTAAAATTAGCATACCCCAATAACTACATATTATAAATCAAGGTGCCTGCCAGTTATATTCATTCTAGAATCCCGTGCTTTGTGACATGTGGTTAAAGAAACAGCTGGTGTAAAAGAAAATCTCGAATTCCCTCTGATTTGTATGGGTTTGCTGTTCTCGTTTTCAAGGTTCCTATTGACTATGGTTTCAAATGTAAAAAATGTGTTCGCCAGCCCTTCCCTTGCATTTCTCAGAGGCGAGTCAGATTTTCACTCACGTATTCAGGTCCTTCTTGGTAACACGACATACTGTCACTGCCACTGTGAATGCTGCAAGCCACTTCCAACATTACAGTGGCACTCGGTCATACTTTGACTGACTCTACTCTTACCTTGACACAAAACTACCGAAATAAAAACAAATACTGGCATCAAAAAGAGTTATAGATATAGGACCATTTTCACTTACAGATTTCTGTAAAACAAAGGTAAGCAGCTTACACACTGTATAATGAAAATTTCAGTTTTATTTTATTGTTCAAAAAGCCAAAATTATCAGCATTTCTGTCTGCAGACCTCTGAAGTCACTTCAGTACGGTGTGCAGGCGTTTTTATTTCTCATGTGTGTTCTGGTTATACAGTTGGTTAGGTGTGTAACTTTTTCTCAGTTTTACTTACTACATTTGGGAAGATAACTGCACATTGAAAAGTTTTTTAAAGAGAAGCACAATGTAGCACTGGCTTGTCAAAGTTCAGTCAATATGTTTTTCTTATGATCTAATTCTTCTTATGATCTATTGACCCTGTCAAGTCCAGAGCTGTGATTCTATGGTACCTTCTGTAAATTAGTGCTGTTCTCAAGGTAAATGCCTAAATGAAGTGTCTGATCATTGGCTCTAAGACAAGGATCTATGGATTTTAATTATTTACTATATGCTAATGTATATTGTAAACTAAAGTTTTAAAAAGAAGGCGATTTACAAAACAAACAATGCCTCTTTGTCAGATATCAATCCCATCTCAGGCATTACTCATCAGCGTGAGTCAATTCTATAGCTAACTAAATGCTATAACCTGCCAGTGTTATATCAAGATGATGTTACAAGTTGCACTTTTAGATTCTGCTCATTATTTCCTTTTTTGCAAGCTGTGCTATGAAAGCCTTAAGGTTTGAAGCATTCCAAAGTAAAATGTAAAAATGACTCTTTTCAAGGATTGTAAAAATAATGTATTGCATGTTGATCAAATATCCTTGAAATCTAGACTTTAAAACTGATGTTCGTAACCCCAGCAGACACGAGTATTAGTGAATGACAGAATCCCTGTCCCCCTCCTCGTGGCTGTTTTGGTCATTTCCTCTGAAACGCATGCTGAATAAATCTGGATTAAATCAGCCATTAGTTGCTCACTTTTTTGAGGAGATCTAAATGAAAAACACACATTAGCATGATGGGACAAGCAATAGGTTTATTCCAGGCTGAAAAGAGAAGAAAGAAAACACAACCTTTTCGCCTGTGGAACCTATTACTTGTTCCTTTGCAGCCTACGCATGCTGACGCAGCCACCCACCTGAACAACATTAGCATGATGTTAGGAGAGCCAGACACGGGTAGCAAACCACATTCGTATTTTGGGAAACATTTTCTAAAACAGGTTATTTACCATAGTGCAGCTGGACTTTGTCATTTAATAATATGAAGACTAACTTCATTAGCACATGTTTTCTTAACTGGAACCACTGTAGTGTTAAACTTGAAAAGGTAACTTTTTAAGAACAAGAAATTCCTATTTTTGTAGATGATTAACATTAAAAAACTATTAACATTCTCGCTGCTTCACCAAAAATGCCTTAATGGAAATTATTTACAAGCAGAAAAATACAAGTAATGACAACACTTAGTTAAATATTATAGTAATTACAATCACTTCAGTGTTTCCAGCGTCGATAACTGCTACATCAGCATCCTTAAAGACCTGACAAAGGTGCTTTTAAAATGTTTCACAGTTTACTTTGGAAATAATCACCCCACAAAGACATTACTGGATCTTAAAGTTTTAAAAGGATTTTTGAAAAAATAGAAAGTGCATAGACAGATCTCTTTCTGATCACACGAAGCATATACTTAGTAGATGTTATTTTGGAAATGGTTAAATATCTCTTTAAAAAATTGTCTTAACACATCAAAGCAATTACAAATTATACTCAGTACAAAGTTACAGTGCATATTTTTTTACAATACACTTGCAAAATATATACGATCATTTTAGTAATGTTTTGTTGAGATTAACCAAAATAAATTACCTACAGATCTATTATATACAGAGACTATTACTCTGTGACAAAACATTCCAATTTACATACATTACAAACACCGTGAGATTCGATGCGAAACGAACTTTTAGATCAATTCCACTGACACCCTAGTCTCGAAGTGCAAATTTTGAATCTGAATTTTATATATCTTGTTTTCGTGTCTTGTTTCTGAAACATAAATGGTTGCTTCTAGCAGCAGCTGCAGTATAATTAGTGGCTTGATTCACACTAAGGAGCTTATATACTAAGGGTTGAGCAAAAAGAAAGCAGATTATAATTTGAGTAGGTCTGCACAAGTCTGCACGATCAAATCCAAGAACAGACTGCAGTAAATCAATCTATTTTATCCCCCTGCACAACAATGGGTCTTAAACTGTCACTGTACAAAAAGGCTGCTGTAAAGTTACGACATCTTTAAAATACATGTTACAAAACTAAGAGCGGAGGAGTTCCTCCAAGTCAGATTTGTACCAGTGGCCTGCAGTCCGCAGATTGCCTGCTGGTCACATGCTCTCCTCTGTTACCTAGCAACGGCAAAGCTCAGGCAAAAGTTCTCCAAGAGAACTTCAAATCTGTCTGAGGGAGGCTTTGTGCTCTAGATTAAACTAACGTTTCTGAATTTTATTGAATACGAAAACGCTGACTTAAAAGGAGCATGCCAAAGAAAACTAATGATCTTGTCTTAGTTTTAATCATTAAAGAATATGTACAAATGTTCTAGCGATTTAACATATTCACATGACTGGCACAGCTATTTTGTCACTGAATCCCAAAAATACAAGGATTGGAAAAAACACCGCGAAACACTAATAGAAATTAAAACAAGCGAGAAATCTCTAATGTCAGAACAAGGGTGGAACTAAATAACATTGCTGTTTAAAACACATTTTATATTTCATTAATCCAAACATTGAGATTCTATACTCATATTGTTTAAGAACAGGAATTGTAAGTATGCGTGTGTTGGATATGTTTCTAGAACGACCTTTCTTAAAATAACCTGCTTTCTAATTTATAATAAGAGAAATATTGAATTTCACATGCAATATCCCACATATTTACCACCCTTGCTACTGAAGATACAAAAACTAAACTGGCTTGTTTCTGACCGTTAGTGCCCCATCCCTCAAGTGGAGTGGGATGTAGCACCTAAAACAAATGTGAATTTAGCTTACCTTGAGAATGGCACTGAAGCGCGAATAAAGTTAACAGAAAGAAATTCACGGGGAGTGCTTTCCACATCCTGATGTGCCGTCCCAGCTGGTCAGTCCAGCTCCAGTCCAGGCCGGGTGGTTGGAGGTGCATTAGGGGACTGGGATGCTACCGCTGCTAGCCTCTCTCTTTCTTGTCCCGCTAGCTGATGAAAAAGGGCGTGTTTGAGAGCCGAGACATTGCGCTTTGAATACTCCTTTCGCTCCGGCCCACTGGATAAAAAAAACCCTTTCTACCAGGGACCCAGGAACCGGCATAATTCAATCATTCACACTAATAAGCTGTCGTCGTCCGCACCCCTACAACACAGTGTACTTGCTGCGAGTTCAATACGTTGGCAATACATTTTCTATGGAAAACTTAGAGTCCATCAACTGTTTTTCTGTGACTCAGTGAAAGCAGATAGCTGATTTAAAATTGGCACACAAAAAAAGAGTTGTTAACCTGTCATGATGCGCATTGGCGCAAAAGCATATTGAGACACACGGTCACCTCTTTGCCAGTTTGAAGCAACTTTTTACCCATTTCTTCACGGCTCTCAAGCGCGCCATTTTTAACTTGTTTAGAGGCGATTTTACACCCCATATAACTGGCACACACAGCTCACAAATTTTAAGCCTTATTTCTGAATTTCAGTATGGAATTTACTTATTTCACAATGAAGATGAAATTGAAATATATTGGATGCACTGACCTGGTGAATAGATTATTTGAAAATACCACCATCATGTTGAAAACTTCTTTGAAATCAACAGTTACTGATTTTAATCAATTTTATTCAAGGAAAGTACAGTCACATATCTGCATGATGATGTATAATCTCGTATTTTAACACAAATTACGTGAGGCCACGTATATTCAGGCGACTACGTGTCAGGTGTGATAAATCAGATCTCTGTTTATCCTATTAAACCGACGCAAAGACAACGGTTATTTGGGAAGGCTAGCTCTAATCGCCAACGCAGAGATAACCATCAATACTATATTGTAAATGGCTTGAAGGCGGAGGAGCGCTTCACAGTGCTTGTATTCAGTATCAGGGCTACCTTAGTGTGTTGGTACGGGACAGCACCGGGGTCAAGCCCCAGTAACACGAGGGTAAGATAAGCATATTCAATGAGCTTTTCGACACATCCAGTGGCACAGCAGAAAAAAAAAGAATGAAAGAAAAAAAAACATTCTCCCGAGAGACTACATTTCACTGCAAGTATTTCTTACTGTGAATGAGAAAAAGAATTTCCCCCCAAATGACTGGCGTCTCTTTATCCACCTCTTTTGCCAGAGAGCTTGTTGAATTCCTTTCGTGGTTTCACAGCAAGTGTCGGGACGACCAAACGTAACCAGCAGCGTTATTTAATGGACTCGACTTCGGATAAAGTAGCCTATAGTTTAATCCAAAGGGTAACAACTGGCGGAGCAAATGTTTAGTTTGACAAAATAAAGTATATTTGTTGGGGGGGGGGGGGGGGTTTGTTCATTACAAGCTTCATGTGTTCGTAGGATTTAGTGTTAATATCCTGTTTAATGGCAATGAACACCATACGTGTATATCTCTATAATGTGTTTTAATTCGATAATACTTCGAAATCACAATTATTTTCCACAAACGAGCATGACATGTTTGAAAGGTCTATTCAAAGCTAAGGCCAATTGTTGATTCCCAAATTGCTAAAACGTTAATTTCCTGGGAAACAAGCCCTTAACTGTGAAATCTCCCTTAATTAGATCTGCACCAAACATTATCCTTCATATACTTAAGTTAGCCAGCGTATAAGGCTACTTATAAGGTTTAGATAAATTGCTTTCCTATTTTACATGCTTGTAACAACTATCAATATCCTCCAAACCCTGCTAAAGTTAGTTTCTGTCACTTTTACAAAGCTAAATCAATAACGTGTCATATAATGTAGTCTTTTGAAATATATTTTTCTCCAAGAAAGATGGAATATATTAGAATGTCTATTTATGAATCCACTTCTCATTTGCAAAAGACATCATGAAAAAATATGTGTTATAAAATTATGGCCATACTGCTCTAGCGACCCTGGAAGGTGATTCAATTCGAAATGTGCTCATCTAATATTTTTAAGAAAAATGATTACTATCAGTATATTTGCCAAATACATTTTGAGATTACAACAAACAACCAATGTTTATTTCTAGATGTGCAAATATCGCAACCGCATCTGTTTTTTGTCTTCGAGAGTAGAAACAACATTGAGCTCTCAAAAAGAGAAACTGAGACTGTCCCGTTAGTTTCACTCAACCACCCAGTTTTATGCATACGCATCTATTGAAAAGGCGGTTTTAAAACTAAAACTTTAGACATCTGGGAATTGTTGTTATTAATAATTAATAATTATGAATTAATATTTTCTCAATATACTTCGCAGCGAATAATGCGAGTGCTTTTTAATGCTGTATTTTAATCTACCATATGCCACATATGGTAGATATCTACCATATCTACCACAAGTTGCATTGCAACTACAGCTGTAAAACAACACAGAACTTTCATGTAATTTAGCATTGTCACCAGAAGAGAAACAAGACCTTAAAGATTTCACTATTCCTATTTTACTATTCCAATACATGAAAACTTATAATGGTTATCATCCCGTTTCCAGAAAAGAAAACTACCACGATTCGGTTTAGAAAAAAAATCTCGATTGAGCTTATATGTAAATGGAATGGGACATAGAAAAGACATTTTAAAAATACTAATACTCATTGAATAACTATTGGTAATGCAACAACATTGTGGAGAAGGTTTTTGTGTTATACATGGGGGTGTAGGGAACATGACAAAGGTCTTTATTAAACCTGTGCAGACAGAGCCTTTTTAAACTTATTAGATAAGGTCATTGGGTTTCAAAAGAGAAGCTGATCTCCATGCCCCTTTGAATTTTCAGTGAAATATGTTGGGGCTGATAAGTTATTGACTTTCTGTTAATTCCCTTTTTAGCATTTTTAATCATGTGAAATCTATACATAAAGTGTGCATGTACGGTATGAGTTGGTATTAACAAGCGTGTTCGTATAAAATGACACTGCCCAATCTACACTTACGTATAAGATTCTAAAGCAGCGTGTTAGTGATGCTCTGCCTCTTTTCTTTTTGCCTTATGTAAACATGACCATACACTTCTTTTTCCCTTTGAGCAAATGACAATGATGAAAAGCTACAGCTAAAAACTCAGACTCTTTTGAAAAGCATGAAAAGAAGAAGGTGTAACAAGATAATAAGGGGACTCTTACATTTTTCAGGGTGGCTAACTTTAACCCTTTGTATTGCACTATTCTTTAAATACATTGTGAGGGTTCTCTAGGTTCCGACAGCATTTTGCTTTCCTGAGCTGTGGTTTTTGGCACCAGTGCAGGGTATGGTATCTAACTTCAGATTCAGCTACACCACACACATTGAGGTGTTGCCCCATAGTACAAAGTAATGTATGACTTAATGAGTTAAACATAAATGACATTTTATTAACCAGGATTTTCTTCCCACTCTTTTAAACCAGGTGTTCTAAGGTCACTTACAACTGGCAGAATTTATGGTGCTTGATCTGCTTAATCATCAGTTTCAAAGCTGAGAAATGGGTTAAAAATTCTTCAACAGCTTCTTGTTTTGCCATCTACTGTAGGTAAAAACAAAACACCTTTGTTTAAAAACTTTGCACCTTTCTGTTGCTGTGATAAGGTATTTTCTAGAAATGTGTACAATAAGTGGGTGTTTTGCACATTAAACACAGATAATAAATGTTAAGTCAATACTTTAGAATAAATGTCATCAGTCATAAAACTTCGTTAATTTTAACATTGCTGTTTACCTTAACCAGTTAGTTGTTTTAATAAATTATTTCTTCATTAAATACTGTATGTATATCATTTCAGTCCTAAAATTGTTTTTTTTTTCCATTCTGAAGTCATTGCTTGTAAGATTTTCTCCAAATGCAAGTGAGTTAAAAACTTTAGGAAAAAAATAATTATTGTTTACTTTTTAATTGGTTCTTTTTACTCAGATTCACCGATTCAATACATGCGTGAAAATTGCATCTGCACACGATATCGTGCGGATTTTCTAAAATACGTTTTAGACCGAACTCCTGCGGGTTTCCTGCAACTCCAAATACCCTATAATACTCCTTCAGGAATCCATCAGAGCCCTGCAGAGCTCCTTTCACTAGAAAAATAAAGAATTCCTGAGGAGTCTTGAAGGATAAGAATCCGTTAGTATTTTGCCCACCTCCTATATCCCCAAGCTACCCCCCACAAAAAAAAAAATCAGGAACCGTGTGGGAATTGGTTCAACTATTACGATCAGTATACATTTTGTAAACCGTTAAAAGGGGATAAAAAAATATCCAAATATTGCAGCCAGCTTATTCCAAACCGAAGAATGTCCCCATCGCCTGCTATTGATTTCACCCTCAAGTAATAACAAAAATTGACCACATGTAAAACATGGATCATACAATACGCCAAATTTGTCATTACTGTAGTGTACGGTCACATCACGTTACACCAGTTCCTGATTAGAAATAACAACATATTAGCAATCCGTAAGAAAACTGCGCTTTCCACAAAGAACTGCAGAGCTATAGCCCCACCTTGTGGCCTAACTTGCCGGAGTGTTTTAACAACCTTGGAAATCAGTTCACCCAACTCCTTCTCATTTGAGGATATTCATTAAATGCAACTACCAGAACACCAAAACAAGGATTGTTTCTTTCTTTTTTCAGATTTTCAGATTTTAAAACATGTCGGTTCTCTGTATCTTCAAATGTTCTTTGCAGGAACTGCAGAATCCAACGTGATGGGACATGTCTGGCGTCACAATTTCCCCCCTGTACCATCAGTTATTGTATTAATTTTTAAAGGCAGTAGCTGCAGTTGATGTGTATGTGGGAACACTGTTTACAAAGGACAAAAAGGCAGAGTGACAGCCAATATTGTCCCAGTGAGGCCGCCGTATGATTGTTTCTAGTGGCAACAGGCGAAGCTTTGTATTGTAACCTGCAGTGCAAACGGATCGTCGACGGATCAACAGGCGAGCTGGGCAGCAGTGATTTTGTAGCAGCATCTGTATCCGAGGGGTGTTTACAGGGGGAAAATCAACATGGCATCTCCCCACCGAACTCCCAGAGACCTTAAAAAGATGATCACCGACACGAAGCAGGTTAGAAATTACGTCATGTCAGCCACGGTCCACACCCGTTTTCTAGCTTTTGTCCGTTATGTTTGCCAATATGATCTCCGCACCAGTATTTTTTAAATGATTTTTGCGAGTTAATGCGTATTCGCAATTGCAGCAGCAATGTAAGGCGCTAGTGAAGGAACATGACTAGAGCTATGTTCAGGTTATAAGAGATATGTGGCATATGCAAAAGATACGTATGCGTAAAATGTATCTAAATGGAATACAAAGGGAAGTTTTTTTTTTTTCATTTCTCCTGTGCTGATCTAAAGATATTGGTGTCGGGTTTTTTTTTACAATATTTACCCTAGGGACATATTGTATTTCAAGCACCGACAAGGACATTATTTATAAGCAATGTTTGTTTTATAAAGTGGATACTTAAGGGAGTTGACTGTTAAATGTATACGCAACACCACATGACGAATGCAGGCCTATAAAGACGAATCTTTTGACACCATCTGCTTACGCTCCTTGATCCGTCACATTTTTTTTTTAATTGGTAAATTTAAAATACGACGGGGTTGCATCTGAGGAACTGTCCATTTTTGGTGCCACGTTTGTTTTTACGCGTGCTGTCACGCCTAAAGTTTTGCCTTTTCCTTTCTGTTTTCTACTTCGTGTGTACAGTATATGTAGTACTAGACGAATCTATACAGACGCATAAACCAACTGAACATCAAACATGAGGTGGAAGAACCTAGTCTTTCATTTGTGACATTAAGTATATGTGTCCTGTTTCTGCATAGGAAATGGATGACGTGCACACAGCTCTGGAGAAGCTTCGGGGTCTTTCCCAGGACGACAAGACGGAAAGTGCTCTGCTGAGATCCAGAATTGACGAGCAATCCAGCCTGATCTGCATTTTAAAGCAGAGAGCCGATGAAATGCTGCTGCGGTGCCAGGCGCTGGAGAGGATCAACAGTGAGCTGGAGACCCTGAGAGAGGACGTGCACAAGGAGCTGGAAAACGAGAGGAAGCGATCGTCCCAGCTGGAGCAGAGGTTCTTGGATTTGGCGGCCAACCACCAGGAGTTAATCAACTTCAAAGACGAGTACAAAAGACAAAACGCAGAGCTGAAGGAGGAGAACGAGAGGCTTCAGCAGGAGAATGAAAACCTCTTCTGTAAAGAGCTCCAGGAGAAAGAGGAAGTCATTTTGCAGCTTACCCAGGAATTAAAAGACCTTGCAGAACAGCACAAGATCCTAGAGGCTGAATATAAGTGAGCATAACCCAAATTCCACGCAAGAGAAATGTATCTTCCTCACCCATTGTAGTGTATCATTTCCCGTTTAGAGAATGCCAGTTGTTTAGGCTCGGTAGTTCAGTTATTGTTATAGGGAAATATACTGTACATTTTCTGTTGCTGCTTTTTACACTGCTATGATTTTAAGGATTTTCTGTCTTTAACAGGGAAAAGACAAATGGATTCCAGACCAAATTGAAAGAACTGATCATAACCCATCAGACTAAAGAAGCATCTTTACAGGGTGAATTACAGGATACCCAGAAACAATTAAAAGATGCTGTGGAAATGTGCACGGGTAAGTATTCATTAGTTTGGGGTATACGAGCAAAGAACAGTTGCTTGTATTATACTAGACTCACAGTAAGTTGCTTATTGTAGTAGATCTTAGGTTTTTGTCATTGTGAGACAGTTTACATCATATTTTACTTTTCAGATATGCCAAACTAGAGCAGAGAGAAACTGCAGACCTCAATTGGCTGTAAATGATATTAAAATGTCTATTCTGATGTCTCTATCACAGTGCTCTTTGGTAACAGATTGCTTTTCTCCTTAGGCATAATTCTCTTAGTCTAAGATGCACTGTTTTCTTATTGTAGAACTAGACTTGCAACTCAGAAGAGCAATGGAGAAGGATGCATTGGAAGAATCCCAGCTGCAGCAGAAATTGGAGGCTCTAGTCAAGGAGAAAGATGAGCTACTGGATCTTTCAATGCAAAGAGGAAGAATAATACAGGTAATTAAAATTGAGACAAAACCTTATTTTTATAACTGCACCTCTTATAAAAGATAAAGGAGTCTGAATTTAAATGCACTTATTTTTTTAAACAAGTAACATACAGAAATTAAGTTTTCAGCTTCAGGACTACAGGATGGATGAATATCCCCTATTTCTCTTATAGGATAAACAGAAAGAGATTCAAGAGTTAGAGGAAAAGAGAGAGGAAGCAGAAAAAGCAAGAGCAACTGCAGAAGAACGGTCAGTGCACAGCATTTTATTATTGATATGGAGGTAAGAATGCACATGCTTGAAAACATAGCTGAAATGGGTTGCCATTAAATCATTTTAACTTGTTTTAAAGGTTTGAGAAAGAAGCAGCAGCTGTGGAGGCAAACCTGAAGGTTCAAGATCTTCAGCGCTGTCTTGATGAATCGGAACAGTCATACAATGACCTAAAGAAGGTGCGTTGAAACTTTGGGGGAAAAACCAAAAACAATTGTTCTGCTTAACGAAACGTCTGGAATTATGCAACAGTTGAACGCTACCATTTAAATCATGCAAATTGTTCCAAGGGACTCCTCTGCCAGCTATAGTTCTTGTGAACCAAGACTGAAAAAAGTCAAGTTGAAGACCAACACCTATTTTTTTAAAATTTTTCTTCATATACTCAGTGTTCCCCAATTGTTTTCTAGGATTTTGAGGCCTATAAAAAACACAGCAGTGACCTTCTTGCAAAGGAAAAGGAATTAAATGCCAAACTACGCCACATGATTGGTTAAAGCTACCATCAACTGCATTTAGTGTACTTCTACCCATGCATGTTTAACTACTTTTTTTTAAATAAACCATAACTAATTATTCCAAGGCTCGTCTGTATTGGGTAAAAGAGTACCATATAATGCATGTAGAGCTCAACTAGAACACCCTCATTTTTAATATTGTTATCAAGCTAGTAATAGTGTTGACCAAAGCTCCCCATCTACTATAAGTTGATTTTTGCATCCATTAAGCAGGTCAATTGGGGAATCGGCCTAGGACTGTTAAAGAACCTTGTGTGTCTAGAAGCAAACAAAAACTAAGCAATGTTTACAACAAGAGATTTTATTTCCATCTCCACCATTCCCATTAACATGGAAACATTAAATAGAAATGACTTTTCTTGGAAGATGACACGACATCAGATACAGGTTTTGAATGTTAAATGTTATGAATCAAGTGCTCCTCTGAACATTTCTCCCCTTCATTTATGAATGTTCTTCAGCCAGTTTCTCTGCTTTCTGGACTACCTCTTCAATGGGGCCAACCATGTAAAATGCCTGCTCAGGCAAGCCATCATATTCACCTATAAAACAAATCAGAATTACATGTAAAGAATGCCATCTGAGAATCCATCTTATTAAATATTACAAATTTAAAGCTTCAGTGTTCAGAATGTAGTCACTTCTTACCTACTCCTATTGAGTCTGGGCTTTAAGAGACATTCCAGTTAACTTGACATGGTCTAAAGTGTTGCTTAATAAATATTACCTGCAAGAATACTCTTGAACCCTTTGATGGTCTCCTTGAGGGGTACCAGCTTTCCCAAGTGACCAGTGAACACTTCAGCAACCTGGAATGGCTGCGACAGGAAACGCTGAATCTTGCGAGCACGGGCCACAGTCAGCTTATCTTCCTCAGACAGCTCATCCATACCCAAGATGGCAATAATATCCTGAAGGGATTTATAATCCTGCAATAAAAATATTTAAAATAGTCACTATTGCATTCTTGCAAGTTTCACACCCAATTTAAAAGGAGAACTGCGGTCTCAATTTCTCAGACTGGTTATTAAATCTCAGTAAGAAACATTCACCTAAAAGTATAGAAACATTTTACAATTCCAAATTAAGCACAAAATTGTGAACTTTGTGAAAGTGCTGCAAGTCACAACATTGGTGCAAACCCCGATTTCACCATGGGTGAAAGCTTAAGTTCCTACCAGTTGCGATGCGAAGTGGCCCTTCCTGCTCACTAGTCATTATAATGACTGAGGTAATGTATGAGCGAATAAGTACAGGCTGTGGGGCAAACATTTCACCAATATGTCCCTACGTGATCTGCACACAGTTTTTGGCAAACTCTCAAGATTGAAATCCAATAAAATTGCTTAAAAGAGATATTCACAAGCCTGCTTGTTAATGTAATCAGGGCACAACATCAACAGAAGTTTTGTTCCCTCACTCTGAATCGCAGCACATGGCGCTGTACATAACCAGTAATTTCATTTATTTGGTGATGTAAATTGGAGGTTTTTACACTTTTGACTCCAAAATATAAAAATAGCATTGCAGTTCCCCTTTAAGGGTCATTAAGCACACTGCACCCTTAAGATCAGTGTATCAAAATAATTCCCTCATTCCACATGGTCTCAATCAAGCCACTCCTCCAACCAATTGTAAAAACTGCTTAAGTAACACTCACTAGGGAATACTGCATGGTTGACTTTTTAATGCCAAATGCTCTAAAAAAAAAAACAGGTTCCTTATTCAAAAAGGGTTTGGAAGTTCCCTGAAAAACAAAGCATTTGGACACATGGCTCCTTGGCAGCAGTTCTTTAAACTGTAATGAAGACCTTTACCTGAAGGATCTTCTGCACACCACGGGCCACATCATAGTGCTCTGCGCCTACAATGTTGGGGTCCATGATTCTGGATGTGGAGTCCAGGGGATCCACAGCTGGGTAGATGCCCAGCTCAGCAATAGCACGGGACAGCACAGTGGTGGCATCCAAGTGAGCAAAAGTGGTGGCGGGAGCAGGATCAGTCAAATCATCAGCAGGCACATAGATAGCCTTGACAATGAAACAAGAGATTCCAAGATCATTCATTGAAAGAGTCTTAACATACTGCTTCACTTGCTAGTTTGGCAACATAAGTACTGGGAATTGTAATAGGCTGGGTAAGTTACTGAATATAAGTGGCAAAATAATCAAATCAACTTAAGTATCCTTTATAGAGGGTGATTAAGACAGCCAAAAGCATCATCCTGTAACACTACTGTATACTCTTCCCTTTTGGTGATATTTGTCATTGTGTTGTGTTTGTGCCGTAAAACATATTTCCCCTAAGGGACAAAGTTTGAATTGAAGCTGCAGAATACATTGTACATTGGGGCTGTGCAATATATGACAGGTTTTTGGTTGGCCATACCTGTACTGAAGTAATGGAACCCTTTTTGGTGGTGGTGATTCTCTCCTGCATGGTGCCCATGTCAGTGGCCAGGGTTGGCTGGTAACCTACAGCAGATGGAATACGCCCCAGCAGGGCAGACACCTAATGATGAAAGACGGGAACAAGAAATCGGTGAGGGGATTATATCCAGTGCACTCAAGTTTATGAAACACTTGTACCGCATCCATGGTCAATACACATTTAAACTGGAAGCAATTTTATACAGGTAGGGAAACATCACTGATGCATTTCTGAACACTTTTTCCTATTGAATTGTGGTCCTAAAACTGTAACCTCATCATATTTTGGAAAGAGCCTAAAAGAATCCAATTCCATCCCGACAAACAAAAAGGGTCTGGATTTTAAAAAGGTTAAAAACAATACAGCTTCACTTATTTAACACCTACACTACATCTACCAGAATGTCTCCAGATGTGTCAACCTGCCCCATGACCACTTCCAGTCCAGCAAACTGACCTCTGAACCAGCCTGAGTGAATCTGAAGATGTTGTCAATGAAAAGCAGCACATCCTGTCCTTCCTGATCACGGAAATACTCGGCAACCGTAAGACCAGTCAGGGCAACTCTGGCACGGGCACCTGGGGGTTCGTTCATCTGTCCATACACCAGCGCCACCTGAAGTCAACCCAACCACAATGTCCGTTAAGACGTGAAAGTCAAATTTAAGATTTGTAATTAAAAAAAATGACAAGACTTGCACACTGCCATAAGCAAAACTAGAAAAATTCCTACAAATGTTTTACCTTTGAAGTGGTGTCCTTCAGGTTGATGACACCGGACTCAATCATTTCATGGTACAAATCATTTCCCTCACGGGTGCGCTCTCCCACCCCAGCGAACACAGAGTAACCACCATGGGCCTTGGCCACATTATTGATCAGCTCCATAATGAGCACAGTTTTGCCAACGCCTGCTCCTCCAAACAGACCTGAGAAAGAAAAGGTTAGTGACCACATGTATTCCATCCATTCCTGTGGACATTACAAATTATAAATCATGAAATTTAAAAGTATTAAGTAGAAATAATCCCTTCAGTGAGCCTATTATGAAAAGCATTAAAACGAATATGAAGGCAAAGTCAAATATGAAGTGCATTCTAATTTTAAGGATGATCCTTAAAAGAGCAGGTCAAATATAAACTGCCACTTCAGACACTGAACGGCATGACAACTGCAGCAATTGATGAAAGTAATTATACACCTAAACGCTATCACAATTAGACCCAAGTGCCACTTTTTTAAATTGTGACCGATCAAAATATTCACAGAGGTGCCAAACACTTTGTTGTTGGCAGGTTTTAGATGCTAGCCATAAACCATGCTTCATATAACACTTGTTACACACCGTTCTCAGTGTACATTAAAATTAGCTCCTGAATATTATTCAAAATGACTCCTAAATCATGCAATGTGTAAAACTGGGGAAAAAATGATTAATGCATCACTGAGGTTTAAGCCAAGGCAGAGCCAGAGTGCAAATAAGCTTTAAACAACGTATTTTTAAGCAACCTAAGAGATATTTAGCGTGAAACCAGCACTAAACAATCTTCATTTTCAACTTCATTTGATCACTTATCCATTAGCAGCATATCATTTTATTATGTGCCCTTGCATCTAGTGCAATAACATTAATAAAGTAGTAAATCTGACCAACATTTAGCATTATATCTAGAGTCTGAAGAGAGCTAGCCTTTGTTCAGGGTCATTCTTCTGACAGACATTTTAACTTACCGATCTTACCACCCTTGGCATAAGGGGCAAGCAGGTCAACAACCTTAATACCAGTGACCAGGATTTCTTGCTCCACACTCATGTCTGTGAATTCAGGGGCTTCTGCGTGGATGGGAGCAGTCCTGAAAAATGAAGCAAACTTGATGCAAGGGGGAAGAGCTACAGTCATCCGGCAAGCCAAGTTTTATTAATCCATCTGCGTGAACAAGGAGGGAGTACAAGCAACCACAAGGAGTACTTACTGCTTAGTGCTGATTGGTCCTCGCTCATCAATGGGCTCGCCAATGACATTCATAATTCTGCCCAGGGTTTCCGGACCGACTGGAATCCTTATTGGTGCCCCTGTGTCAATGACTTTCTGTCCACGTACCAAGCCTTCAGTGCCATCCATGGCAATGGTACGCACAGTACTCTCCCCTGTAGAGAAACGGGCAACGCTCAACTGCAAGACAGCCAGGCCACCTTTTCAGCTTAATCCAGTAGCTGTATTACCAACACTGCATGAGCTAAGGGGGTTTGTCTCCTGGTATTATAATCCTGAAGCATGGGCACAAAATGCAAACTTACCCAGATGCTGTGCCACCTCCAGCACCAGCCTGGTGTCACGGCCGGCGACCTCCAGCGCGTTGAGGATGGGAGGCAGGCCCTCATCGAACTGGACGTCCACAACGGCACCGATGACTGCCACGATGCGGCCATTGGCCGTCACAGGCTTGGCTGATGGAGAAGCCTGAGCAGCATAGTTTCGGCCTGTGGACATGCATAGTTCATCGTTACCATGGCCAAATAGTACAGCACCAAGCCAAGTATAATTGAAATCTGCCAGAAGCTCTTATGCGGACATATACAACAAAGCCACAGGTCTTCAGCCACCTTAACCGTGAAAAACCGTAACAGCGCAGGCCGTATCCACGATTAAGAGTTTAAAGGACGTTATATTTTAAAATGATTTTTTTTTAAAGATGAATGTGACCAGCGTTTACAAGTATCAGACTCGTCACACTGCAACACTGAACTCCGATTCCTTAGAAACCTCCCGTCAATGACGGTGAACTTCCTGGAGTTTAAGGTTGAAGGACAAAACGTCCTCGGCATACAGGGATTCAAAATGCGAAAAAAAAAAATCAGACAATCGCTAAAATACAAATATATACACGCTGGAAAAGGGTATACAGTGCATTCCGCTACCAAAAAATAAGGGAACCATCAGGTAGCTTAACAATAAAGGTGACATCCAAGCGGGGCACACGACGCTGAAGATCACAAAATTCAAGTTGCATGTAAACCGGTGGCAGAAAACAGGGTGAAAAATAAAAACGTGCCGTGGACTGTTGCGAGTAGCTAAGAATATCTGCACTGAGCCAGTCTGCCCACCTCCTCCCTACTGCCACCCACAAAAATATCAAAAACAAGAATCTAAATCTGAAAATGTTTATCCATGCCAAGGGGCTATTGTGCATGAGAAAGTCGTACTGTGGAAACATGGCAAAAAAACAAACAAAACAACAACGTAGACTTCATCAATCGGGCCTAGACCAGAGGCTGCTTATGACAAATAAAGGTCATTGGGATTTTCAGACCACAACCCGCCTACAAAACGACCCCAACTGGATACGGATTATTACACGGATGTTTTTACGAACTTTCGAGACATTTCAGATTCATACTCGTACTTGAGCACCGAAAACGGCATCTTTACTTAATACTGCACAGGCCTGCTGAAGACAAGGTACTGTCAGCATGCAGACATGATGACACTGCCCTGCCCTGTGCTTCGTTTAATAGCGCCACCGGAATATCCACCAAGGACGTTTTTATCACAAAAAGCGTGCAATGCAGGTTGACTTACGAGAGTAAAGAGCTGCTGGAGTTCCACTGAAGACTTTTAAGGGGTTGACCCCAGGCTTCAGAGCCTGGAGTGCCCCGGTACAGCAGCGTCCTACAGCGCCCAACATGGCTAAAATGGCTGAAGGTGGAACGGGACGGAGCCGGCGGCTCTTATATATAGAGGGGGAGCTCGGCCAAACTGAGCAGGCGCGGACGAGCTGACGTACGGGCCCTGCGCACTGAGCATGCTCGGCTCACGTGGGAGTTTGGCCGCTCGAGCAAAAAATGGGCAAAATGGAGGGACGTGTTGACGTCCTGCGTTCTGTATTAGCTAGAGACGTACTTGTGCAAGAGAAGGGGGGGGTTAATGTTTGTGTGTCTACAAAAACTATAAAGGAAAAGTGTATGCTTGCTACATCAAAGCACGAGACACACTTTATATTTATTTTAAATTAGATTTGGTAATGTAGGTTAACGAATGTAAAGTTCGATTAAAAACTACAAGTCCCATAGACCTCCGCGCTGTCTGGCCAAAGAGAGCGACTATATTTTTTTTACATTACGTACTTATAAATGGGGTTCGTTTGTGCAGAGTCTTTTCGATAGCACATTAGTAGCACTCTTCTGAAGCCCCGAAACCCTTTTAACAAGAGGTGTGCATTTATAAATAGGGAAAGTAGTTTTAAAATTCTGATGCTTCTGTCAAATTCACACCGCCTGCAGGACACACAAAGAGTCGGAATAAAGTTTCAAATGACACCTTTCATTCAATTTATAGTTCTTAAACCAAACGATTGTAAAGCAATGATGCTTGTTAAGGCAATGTTAATATTTTGTGTTTATAATGTACATGCCAATACAATATTGGCATAAATACGTTTAAATGAAAAGTACACCTTTAAGTATTCAGTCTTTTAGACCTAAATCCAATACCCAGTGTTTGTTATAGACCTAAATATAAAAAGAAGAATAAGCAGCAAATCTGGAATACAGTGTGTCCATGGATTTATTAAGTGAATTGTCCCTATAATTTATACAATCACTTATGTAATATCAAACTGCTTATTTAAAAATAAAAACTCTATACTTAAATATAGACGTTTACTGAAAGTCAAATAGTTAAATTAAATTTAAATAGAGGAACTTTAACTCTCCAAGGAGTCCCACAGATCCACTAAAACAACACTTTACAAACATCACAATTCTCAGGCCTCCAACAGCAAAACTGAAAAGAGACAGCTGTTTTTTTAAATCTGGGATATTCAACTTTTCATTTGGTAAATCAGGTGAGGTGACAATACAAAGGTTCAAATAAAAACAAGGTTTTGTAGCTGAATTCGATAGGTTTAATTCGTTCCGTAAACCTACCTACAGATGTACAGTTACCTACTAGATGTGCACTGAATTTAAAATAGTCAACTGAAAGACATAAGTTGGGAAACGATAGTAGGTCAGTTTTTTCAATGAGTTATTATAG
This sequence comes from Lepisosteus oculatus, assembly GCF_040954835.1. Lineage (NCBI taxonomy): Eukaryota > Metazoa > Chordata > Actinopteri > Semionotiformes > Lepisosteidae > Lepisosteus > Lepisosteus oculatus. The sequence goes on from NC_090707.1 coordinate 15,792,817, forward strand.
TTTCTTGTTCTCCTTACAGAAGTAGCTCTGAAAAAATGAAATAATAAATTATATAATTTTATTTTGTTACATGTTTTCTGTTAGAAATCTAAAAATTAACAATGGCCTAATCGGACAGACATCTTCACTAAAGAGCAGGGTGACCTTTAAAAGAAATTGATAAATAATAACAAACTTTTATTTATCCAGATGTCAATTGAGAAGCGATTCTCATTTCACCAACAGCTTGGCCGAAAGGCTTACCCAATAAGAGACAAATCAGAGAATGAAAAGAATAATCAATAAAAAAAGATGATGCTTAACAACAGAACGCAAGCGTCTTGCAGAAAAGATTCATACTGCTGAAAATACCCTCAAGATAAGAAAATGGATAGTTCAACTTACTCTACACATTGTCAGTTAATTGCAATTTCAAACTGCACTGACTTGTGCCCAAAGTCGGTAGCTGCTTTTGGAAATGTTCAGTAAAGCTAGTGCATCTTAAACCGTAGCTTGAAACAAAAGAATTACAACAGATTAATAAATGAAGATGCTTTCCTGCAAGTGTTCACATTACTCCTGTCCTGGAGTCCTTGCACTGGCTTCCGGTCAAAGTCCATGTAGACTTTAAAATCCTCATGCTCACCTATAAGACTCTGCATGGCTTGGCACCTCAGTACCCGTCTGAACTATTATTGCCCTACTCCCCACCTCGCAACCTCCGTTCTTCAAATTCTGCCCTCCTTACTGTCCCCCAAGCCCGTCTACAGTGTATGGGTGACAGGGCCTTCTCCTGTTATGCTCCCAAGCTCTGGAACTCTTTGCCCAAGGATATCAGAGAGTCACCTTCTCTAAACTCCTTCAAATCCAGACTCAAAACCCTCTTCTTCAGAAAAGCCTTTACTTAACTGGTTCCATTCTTCACCCCTCTCCTCTTCTTAGTACCACCATCCACGGTTTCCTCTATGTATTGTAATTGTGTCTTATCTTGTGTATTCTCCTTATTTATTGTTATACTCTTCTTATTTATTGTAATTGTCGTCATGTAAAGCACTTTGAGAAGCCACCTTTAAAGACGCTATATAAAATAAAGTTTATTATTATTATTATTATTTCCTAACTAAAGATCTGTTTATCAAAACAATGAAAAGTTAGTCTGGTGTGCAGAGGGTCTTGCTATTAATAATGAGTGCGTTAGGGGGCGCCAATGATGCATCTTTTTCACTGAAATGCCAGACCAAGTTAACCGAGAGCAGTAGGTCATTCTGTCAACCACACCAGCACAGTTTAAGATGGGGAGTAGAGACATCTCAATTTAAAGTATGTTAACAAGAGCATTTGTTGTTATTTCTCCTTTCATTTAAATATTAAAGTAACAAATACTTTGGATAATGTTTCACAAAAATCCAAAAAAGTTTTGCTCAATTTTCACTTGGTTGGGGGCAATTGTGAGGTGTCAGATTTTTCATCCTGTCTCTCATTACCATTCACCAATTAGGCATATTCTGTCCAATGTCAGAGGAGAAAGTTGAGAAGAAAGAGAAAAGGCATGTACACACAGAGATCACCAAAGGTGCTGCCCGGTAACAAAATCAATGAAAATAGCCAGATTGTCAGGATGCACATTCTCTCTGATCCAAAATTATTTACTTGAGACTTGGCAGCACGAGGCCTCCTTGGGGGACACAGTTTTGGCTAGGCAGTGATCTGGACGAGTTCGCTGACTGCTGGCCTTCCTCATGAGAGGTGTCACAGGTTGCACTTTTCAACCCATCGTTTACGGACAAAGTCAAAGTCAAGCTTGTTGCCAAACCAACCCTTCAGGTTGATAGGATTGTTTTGTGGTGCGCTCGGAATAACAGAGATACAGTGTTCATTTAATCAAAGTCCTGGTTTTCGTTTTAGTTAACCAAGACGACACGCTCACAAAATTAATCCACAATGAAGATGACGAAGACTAAAGGAGTTTGTCCTGTTTGATTTTGATATTTTTGAGTAACTCATAAAGTATAGTTATTGCAAATTCAGTATAGTCAGGAATCTCAAACCAAATTTCTACAATTATTGCATTAAAATTTAGAAAAAAGGCACTTTGAAAAAACAACTTTACAAAAGCATTATATAAAAGCACGGATAGCATGGGGGTGAGTCTTGCTATCTTATGGCAGTCATGTCATGGTAGGTCAGTTCCGGTCATGGCTGCTCATTGTGGGGTTTCTAGGTTCTACATATGTTTGTTTGGGTTTTATACTAGTACATTGGTTTCCTCCCAGAGGTGGGGTTCTTTATTTCAAGATGCTGTCTCTTTCCCAGGTGAATCTCAGCTTCCAGTGAGGAAAGAAACTGGGAAACCTCATCTCATTACTCTGCCCTTGGGAACAAGGCCTCTACAGTATGTCATAGCTAGAAATAAATTTCTTATCCTTGTTTACACAAGCAGGGTGGGTTGTACTGAAACACACCACTCCTTTGCAAATAAGGTGCTTTTTTTCAAAACTCAATCACTGTGCTGCCCTTTTTCAAGTGGGGAGGTCTCAAGTACTTTCATTTAGCTTTATCTGTACAAACATATGCATAAAATGACAAAAGCATCAGTTTCATTGCGAACATAGTATCAGATTAATCACGATTGTATCGCAGAAGGAAAAAGTTACCTGCCTCTCTTTTATTATATAATAGCATTTGTCTAAATATACCATATACATTGATAGGATGAGTGCTTTGAATCATTCCCACTTTTTAGGACGTTCTTAAAAATACAGGTACAGTTTGAATTTGGCTTCATAGAAGCAGAGAAATATATGTGCAGAAGCCATGAGGCAGGCTTAAACACGCAAACTCTTTGTGGCTGACAATCATTCTAAATGTCAGATCCCTGCAGTACTTTGCTCAAAGACATCTTCCTAATGAAAGGGCGGATAAGGTTAAGGATCTACATCATTTTACATTTGTTATATACTTTCAAGATGAAGTTAACCTTTATTAACCTGTTTTTACATTCACCCAGGTCTTTTTGTGGTATCCTTAATGTTTGAATCTAATTTGCCAACATTTTATTCATGATTTGTTTCCAAACCAGTATTTATAAAAAGTAAGTGTGGGATTACTTCACCTGAGGATAACGAAAATTGCTTTTGTGTGGGAATTGATCTTGACATTTTCTCATGAAATGAGTAGTGAAATCTACATCTAAATGAACCAAAATATCTAAAAACAATGTCTACAAATCTAAAAATTATAAATCCATATATTTAATTTTTAGAAAACGTTTTGCATCCTTCTGTTTTTGTCCTCTTAATGTAGTGATGATTTGCAGTTTCTATTGCAGCACTTTTAGATTATGCAACATTATGTGTTTTGTCTATTGTTAATTAAAATTAACTCCAAGTTTATTTATCAAATTTAATCTAAATGAACTTAAAATGAATTAATGTGAATTAAGAATATTCCCCTACATTTATTCCAAAGGAGCCCTAAGAGCTTTGAAGTGCAGCTCCCACCTGGGTGACACACAGCTGCCCCACTACACAGCAGATCATGTAGAGAAGTGAGAATTTACTCAAGAGGGCACCTTCAGGCAGGGCCAGTTGTTCAGGCCCAGGGTAGAATTTAGTCAGGGCACCAGGGTTAACACCTAACACCTGTATCCATTAACAATGCCATGGGATCTCTGACCTTAATTTGATAAAGATGATAGTAGGGAGCAGTGTCAATGTGCAGGAACCAAAAAATATATATTTTCATGTCTTTTACTTTTCAACATGCAATTAGCCATTTCTTGTTCCATGGTTTAACATCATCCTTGACAGGCCAGTATCTACTGTCAGTATATACTGGGACCATTATATATCAATGCAAAAGACAGGGAAAGACTGACATCCACCTTTTTATAGTCCTAACTTGATTTACATCAAATCAATAAACACATCTTTTCCTTGTTTTATTTTTCCCAAAGAATGCTTTGAAAGTTTCCTAGTTCCCTAGTTCGTGAATATATTTACTTACAAAAAATACAGAGGTAAGACATAGTGAATGTATTTTAACATTTTTTACCCTTTTTTCTCTTTAAGGCAAAAAGCATAATTCATTGCATTTCTTTCATTCTATGTTTTTGCCTTAAAAATGAAAAAACGGGTGCCTTAAGGTTCTCCGGTAGTATGAGCTACATTTTTCCTTTCCGAAAGCCAGGAAACACATCAGACATTTTGACATTACTATAGGCTGTTCTATTGCACATATGTATTACTGATGAAGATAAATGGGTCTTGGGAGTCAAAACAAAAAAGAACAATGTCTGTCAATGGAAGATGTAAAGTGTAAAAGGTGAATGAAACATTATTTTGATACATACCTGTAAACTGTTGGCTGCATATGTGAGTTTTACCAACAACACAGGCATCTGCTGGATCATTACTAGATTTAAAACATGTTTCGATAAAGGCCCAGAATATACCTGCGAAATGTCTGCAGCTGTTCTCTATCGTAATGTGTAAGGAGTTGTATAGAGTTGAAAAACACAGAGCAACTTCCAAAAACAACAAAATGAAACAGCGCGTGTTGAATTTTCGAAGCCATAGGCTGCAGAAACGAAAATTGAATCGTTCCTACAAATGCCTCCAAGACATATGGAAGTATCTGGAAAATAATCAGTGGACTGACAGACTGAAGCGGCCAACCCACCCACTAATAAAGATGCTAGGACAAATTGCTCCTCTTACATTCTCCATTTTTATTGTGATTCGCTGCTTCTTGTCAATGATGACACAAAGCAGATTACAGCAGGATGGACTTGGTGAGAGCTGGGTCACAGCCCCCCTCCCCAACAGAATTCTTAGTAAATAAGGCTCCCTGGCAGCAGACATATTGGGATTATTAAACAGACAAAACAAGAAATCAACAGCATCCCTTGTATTCAACATGTTAGTAATAATATTACTTAATTAAGTCAGCTTTTTTAACTGTCTATTCTATTTTCTGCTCAAGTGGACTCCTGTACTTTAACCATGTTGAAGGTATTGAAGCGATAAATCTTAAAATTCCATCTGCAATGATGACCAGTATTCCCTGCGGGGTATGTCCCAAGATGACAGTGTCTCTGAATATTTAGACATTCCACGGAGAGTTTTGTCTGGCTTACAAAGACTTTTCTGCGGTTCATCACTTAGCAGCCCTGAGGCTGTCTACTTAAATTCATTACAGGAAAACAAAAAAAAAAAGGTATTTCGGCTGTTTAACTTTAAGATTCCACAATTTCATGAAGGATGACGGTCACTGAAATAAGCATCTTCATTTTAACTTTATGAACCTGACATTAACATTTTCATTTTACAACAACAGATACCTAGATTGCTTGCTGAGATACTGTGGGCTTGAGCTCCCCCAAGACCCTAAATTGGGTGAAGCAGATAGAAAATGGATGGATAGATACTGGAAACAAACCCCCCCAAAAAACTCTGTATACTATAATTTCTTTTGAATGTATTATTTTATTTCTAGGTGGCAGACATTAATTTCCCATTCTCTAAAGCAGTAGTAAAACAGCACAAAACGTATTGCACATATCTGAATTCAGCTTCAGCTCCAATGAATTAAAGCAATATGATAGCATTAGGTTCACCAAACCAAAACTTTTAGTGTTTGCTAAGACTTTCACGTTAAATATTACATTTTCTTCTTGAAAAGCAAATCTTTGATCTTACCTAAAGCTTCAAATTAAAGGGCGATTGGTGTACTTAGAGCTCAATGCTTACTCTGGTTTTAAATTTACCAGAACCTTCACAAGACATTCAGCCATCTGCTTATACATCATCAGATCACTGTGACTCAGAACAAGAAAAGGCAAACAAAATTTGTTTCTTAAAAATATACAATTGAATTCTGTTTACAATTTAACAGTCCTTTGGCAAATTAACATATTGCTATATAAAATAAACTTTTAAGCGTAATTTAGGGTTTTAAATCCTCAGCCAGCTTCACAGAAAACTACACATAAACATAATTGTATATTGGCTAGCTCCCTGTATCCATCAGGAACAACAGTGGTTTTATTGCAATGTACACCTGGAAATTAACTGGGGATACATTTAAAATTTTTGGAAAGGCTCTAAGTCTAGCCAGTGACTTCCCACAAAAGGTTTTTGGAAGAATTTATGAGCCTTCCAGTCAATTAAAATTGTTATCCATTGTCACTCCTACACCTCATGTAATATAATGTATATACATAGCAGTGTGCACCCTGTGCACAAGCAACTGACACGCTCCAGTCATTCTTGGGACATAGGCACACACTCACACCAGGGCTATTTTCTCCAGAAGCCAATTAATCTTCCAGTATGTCTTTGGACTGTGGGGGGAAACCAGAGGTCCTGGAGGAAACCCATGCAAACTAGGGGAGAACATGCAAACTCCACATAAATAGCACCTCAGGAATTGAACCCAGGGCTCCTATAGGCAACAATAGCAACCACTGCACCACTGTTCTGCACATTTTTAAACCAGTTTAAGGAATTCCAGTGGATTTATAGCATATGATATGAGATGTAATTCAAGATCAATGATGAGACCATCAACTGTTTTTCCGTTGCTTATTTCAAGACCAAGCTGGAGCAAATTACATCAGCAGTCTGCATGACAAATTGTTCAAACTTGAAATTCTAGACATATGGAATGCTTCCCTAAATTTATTGCATCACTCTCAATTTACTGTATAATGCAGAGAAACTGTGGTCTTCAACAAGGATAAAGGTTCTTATGGTTGCAACCATAAATCACAATCAACTGAAGATTCCACCTTAGACATATTTAATGTTTTTTATCAGTCCCTCAGCATTATCTCTGACTATCTGTCTGTATTGATTACCACAAAGTTTATGTGTTCAAGGTTATTATTCTCTTTCAATGGGGTGCTAACCTACGTCTTTTTTGTCTTAGGAGACCTCAGGTTAACCTGACATTTAACCCATATCTACAATTTTGAACCGGGGTGAAATGTTTCCTCAAATACTTTTGACACGTAGGGTCCACCTCTGTCATTCAGAAAATGAATATTCAGCTTCCAGAATTTACAACGGTAAAACTCTCTCAAGATAAACTGCATTCCATGAGCTAAGCTTGGTAATAAAATAAAACTAGAGTTCTGACTGAGCCATCTTCAGGAATGAAGACAACCTTTATGTACAGTCTATTTTAAGTTAATTTTCTCACTGCAGTTTTTTGAGAATGTAATCAACAAAATGAAATGAGTAGTTTTAAAACACCAAAAATACCAAAGAGCCTTACAGATGTTTTATATTAACCACCAACTGAAGACTGCTCATGAAATTGCATTGTGAACTTTCTAAATCAACTGACTGATCAATTTGCATTTTAAAATAACATTTGAAAGCAAGACTCTTGTAGACGCTTGTCAAACTATTCAGATAAACATGCGGTTTGTGGTGAAGAAGAACAAGGAGTATGATGTGACTGAAACAAGTAGCCTCCGGTATAGATGTGATTACTACAACTATCCACTCAGTACACAAACACTGACCCTCAAAGGCCATCTAGATCTTGTAGGCAGATGGCCGCAACAAGTCTTGGCAATGAAAAGATCGCTATTTCACTTCAGGATCACAGGTACGTGTGCTCCTGCTCGTACTGACAAAATGCACACAAAATGTTGACATGAAGAAGGTCAGAAGAGCATTTGCAGTTCAGTTTCACAGTTCTACTAGTTTAGCTATCCAGTGATTTTGTTAAAGTAATGCCATGAGTACCAAACATTGAAAGGAATCTTTCAGAGAACATTTGGACTTTTGACTGCAGAGCCACTGTATAACTCCAAATTGTTCCTTTTCAATGTGGCACTGTCAGAAATCAAGGACATCTCTGCTGCTGGTAATGTGGACTGGGGCAACCTTCACACACTAACCACTGATCACTCAAGACATGCCCAGGAAGATAAAAGATAAGATAAAGGTTTTAGTAAATATGTTTTTTAAAACATTAAATAGGGAGTGCTCACCCTGCGTGTGGCTCCTAATGCCCCGGTATATTGATGGGAACACTAAAAAAAGGTGCTGTCCTTCAAATGAGATGCAAAACCAAGGTCTTGACTCTATATGGTCATTAAAAATCCCTGGGTGTTTCTTGAAAGCGTAGGAGTGTTACTCTGGTGTCCTGGCTAATTTTCCCCCTGGCCTTTACCAATTATGGCCTCCTAATAATCACCTTCGATCAATTGGCTTCATCACTCTGTTCTCCTCCCCACCCAGAGCTGATTTGTGGATAATTAGAACTCCCTTAGAAACATCTTGAAGAATGGGTATTTTTGGTTTCACTCTTCTATTTCTATTTGTTTTCAGTTTCATCTTTTTACACAGCAGTTTGGTAGTGAGACATTATGTGTTTTGAGGGAATTTTCAATTACATCACAAGCGTATGCCCTTTAATTAATGAGGTAATATTCTCATTCTACACATGACAGTATCCACGGTCTTCCTTTTACTAAGTCCAGGTGCTGAGCATGTCAATTGCATCTACCTGAATGGGAATTGCTAATAAGTAAAAATGCAGGCTCCACTACTCGTTCTTCAAATGTCAGGTTGAAGTAATAAAACCTGAAGTGTATCAGATTGTCATGATGGCTAGAGAGCCATATAAAAATACTGTTCTCACCTCACTTTGCAAATGCATTCCATAACATTATATGACCGCTTCTTTAACTGTGGATTGTCCTGGGAGTGCTCTGTATTAAAACCCCTGTTGGCTGTTGGGTGTAACGTGTTTGGTAGAGCATGTTTGCTGACAGCAGTGTGGAGAGGTGGATATGGGGATAATGCCATGAAATCCAGAATGATTGGGTGTGAAAATTTTAAATATGATGTTTTCTTCACTTAAGCAAAATCATGTGTCCTTCAACCTACAAAAAGAAAAGTATTTTAGATCTTTTTTAAAGACACATGATACACACAATGTTGTGAATAAGCAGTTATTCAACTGCTACTTAAAATTTCATGTTATTGGAAACAGGCCTTCCAAGTTGTAATGTCTTTTGTGAAAAGCCAAAAATAAAACACACTAGCTTGGATAGGAGTAATGTTGTGGCCAAAACCGCACTGTGGCCAAAACAGAGAATTGACAATTTGTTTAAATTAACTGAAATAAATTGCACAGTGCTAAAATTATACTACTGATCCAAAATACCGTGCAACATTTCATTTTCAGATTTCATTTGTCTTTGTTTGCTTTGACAAGAGATTCATTATATATTGCTTTTTAATTCATTCTATAGATTAAATATTTTACATACCTGTACAAGATAAAACATGAAATTCGGAATGTACTGTAGTGGGACTCACCTTAAACTGGTAAATTTAAGCCAAATGGTGGCAGGCACATTAAACGATAAAGTTATACTGTATGTGTTTGATGGAATAAGAAAAGGGTTGCACTGCTACAGTATATTCCAAGGATCTAATGATACAGTATATAACAAATTACAATTAAATTGGCTACAAGTACTGCAAGAACCAGTGATACATTTAAATACAATACCCGACTGATTAGGAAATAGGAGTTTTGAAAGAGATTTTAAAAATGTATCCAATATGGGAAAGACAGTTACATATTTTATTTGCAAGGACTAATGCAGACGCAAGCTTAAATTAGTTACCATTAGCTAGGCAATTTAACCATTAGCTATGTGTAATTTAAAGAAACAATCATTAGAGTCATTTCTGAATAAGGTACAGTTTACATTTTTATGCTTGTGTAAAATTAGAAAAATAGAATTGTGTCACAGTGATCAAATACAATGGTGTTCTGAATTTTAGGCAGAATTATTTTTAATTTTAAAAAATAAGATAAATCTCAACATTTCATACTTTGAAGAAACTTTTTTTTAAAATTAAAAGTATAAGGGGAAAGAGAAGTTCTACAGCCATTTTGCTGACAAAGTTAAACATACAACATGCCGAATGGAGAGCACTATAGATATGTGGATTGAAGCACTTTATGTGTGTGCGTGTGAAAATCTGAAGCCCATGCTCTTAACACTTTCTTCACAATCATTTTGTAGTGTTCTATAGTGTTTGTGAAGATGCATTTGCAGAACGAGTAGAGGGAGGCTCCATGCTGAAAAGGGAAGACCATTCGTAGGCACTACCAAGCCTCGTACTTTTTGTTGCAACACAAGCCTCTGAATCAGCTGCAAATCCCAATCCAGCAGCTCACACATACATGACCCAAGATCATGGAGGGGGCGCGATGATTGTGCTGGTCATTTATGGTATCTCTTTCGGAAAGTGCGCTGCCACTCACAACGCTGTGGAGAAACCGGAAGACCAAACCAACAAGTCTGCATTTTACTTCTCCTGCTCACAATTAGACTAACCTTTCTTTAAGCATCCTTTATCAGATATTGCTCTAGCTTCAAACCTTTCCCCAGCTCATGACTTATCCAACATATCCATTCATTTGCAGGTTTCTACCTTCTGAACTTTCCCTGGTGTGTCCCCCCCAGAATTCCCTATGAGCATCCTCCATTTTGGGTTTTTGGCCTCCCTTTTCAGATCAGCTTACCTATTCTCACTTTACCTTGTTCTCTTGCCTCCCATTGACACCCACTCAACCACCAAATTCTGCACTGGTGTGGATCCCAGACTGGTCTTATCAGTCTCCTTAGGGTACATGAAAGGCAATGCTCAACTGCTATGTTCATCCAGTGAATGTATGAACCAGTTTGAACTGAGTAATGTATTACTGTAGTTTCCCATCTCTAAACAAAAAAGCACCAATAGTGCACAAAGGGTATTATTGTGTCTGGTGTTAATTTAATATCCTTGCATTGCACTGCATGTCCTGTGGCGGACACTGATGATATTCATTCCCTGCCATGTACTGCTGTAATCCCAGAGGTTCCATTTTAATCTGTTAGGAGTTTCGCTGGTCCAAAGTTACCAACTTTCAGGATGCAGTTGTTCAAATTGGCCAACATTAGGAGATCCCTGTATAACTGTTCAGAAGCATTGATATAATGTAAGCCAAAAAGAAAACATTGTAGTATTCTTCACAGCATTTTAATATTTATTTGTAGTATGTAATATTTTAATGTGTAATTGTAATGGTTATTTATTTTTAAATGAGCAAAACAACATTGAATATATGTTTTAAAACAAGGTTCAATGACAACTAACCACAATTTTCTGTTGAACTACTAAGTATAAAAGGTATATTTTCAGACAGTAGTTGCTTATCTTCAATCTTCTCAAATTCACATTTAAATCAACAAAAGCAAAGCAACGTTACCTGATTTTACACAGTTCTTAATGACTGGAATCAAACATGTCACAAAGTGTCAAGAATTGATATTTTTTGTGCATAAAATAAGGAGGTCTTGGGGCTGGGATTTCTGTGGTGCCATTTTTCAATGCAGCATTCTTTTCTGACAGCTCACCTCTGATTGCTTTCTGCCTCCAGGTTTAAAATAAAAATCCTTGTCACCTAAAGCACAGCTGGCTCAGGAATTGAAGAGGGGATTGCACGAGCGCTAAACCAGTCAGCACAGGATCAATGTCATACGAAATTCATACCAGTACTCATGTTACAGTACAGCTCTTCACACACCGACTGAAGAATGAATTAAGACAGATATTTTCGCCTGAGACTTTCCTACCCTTTTCTGCATCTTGCAAATATGAAAAAAATCCATTTGTTTCAAATATGCTGTCAATGTGTTAACATCTTTAGAAATTAAACAAATGTAAGATTTTAATGACTATACAGGACTCTTAAGTGTTTTGTACAACTTGGCCACACCTCCTTACTCAAAAAAAAAGTTGTAAGAGCATTTCTTCAGACAAGTAGATGTACAGAAGTAATTGTTTTTCTTCTTGTCTTCGCCATTTAAATGTGAAAAACAAAATGAGTGTCACAGCTGTAGATTGACCAACATATATCTATCTATAGCCTTTTCAGTTGTTCAGTCTCAGTGGCGAGGGAGAGAGTTAAAAACACCTGATTGCTGAGGAGCTCACAGGTCATGAAGGCCCATATGAACGAGACCATCTGTACAGATGTTGATTTCTCATCTCTCCTCCACCAAAAAAACTGCATGTCAAACTACTGCCTTAAATTACCGCTCCGTGTGATAAAAGTATTGTACAGAGAACCCATGAGCAGGGAGGGACCCGAATAAACAATACCCAATTTAAGAAAACAACAATTAGTTGTACTTTTTCCTAAATATATTCAACTCAAGCACCCAAGAGCTGTGACAGAAAGTTGAAGTCCAAATAACCCTACTAGAACTTACAATCAAACTATGACAGGTAACGCTCATTTTGATCCAGATTTTTATTTACACAAAAGAAGAAAAAAAACTCACTAGTAGAAATCTGGAAAATTGTTTATGATCCCCTAACAAACTTTGAACAATATGTTTCTCATAAAAATAAAAGACCGTTATTTGCAGTGACCTGAAAGGAGTGATAATCACAGGGTGCTGGCCTCAGAGCTCATGACAACCACTCGGGTGGCTCATGGTATGTGATAGCGAGGTTTTATTGGCTTGCAATTGTGGCCTCTATTGGAACTGACCCAGCGAAAAAAGTCAGGGTGAAAAAAGCCCATTTCTTTCTAAATCTGTTTTGCCTTAACAGAAGACAATTGCTTTAAGAGAAATTCAGGCTTTGCAAAAGGGGTAGCTGTTATTTCTGTGGAAAAACGACACTATCTGAAGACCTTTAGGAAGACTATCTGGTGTAGTTGTTGATACGACTTTATGTACGGAGGGGCATTTCATGATAGTTAAGTACTCCAGCTGTCATCCTATTCCTAACTCAGAATGTAGCCTTACATTCACAAGGAAATTGCATCAGTTCAGGCAATGACACCACGACCTGTGATTCTTAATCAGATTTATGTCTATCATCCCTTTTCTTCCTCCCCCTTCCCTCTCCTGTGTCCCACCCTGGGCTGTGGGGTCTCCCTCTTCTGGCACACCTCCCACTATAAAGGCTACACGCAGGATCTCCAGCCCACAACCTCAGGATGGCTGCTACAGGAACAGGGAATTAACTCACGACTCACCTCTCCCCCTTCTCTAGCTTCAGTTATTTGGCTTTGGCTTCTGACAAGCTGATTCTTCAAGAATACTGCACACTGGAAGGTGTGGTCCTGGTAAGTGAAGCATCTTGGTTTTTAAAAGGTCACACTCTAAATTCTCTCACTTCCAAGGCTTTAACATTTTAAGGTTCGGTTTTGTACTATACAGTATGTCTTCCACTTTCCTGTTTCTTTCGAAAGGAATCCAGTATGAATACAGCATGTTTAAATTTGTTCCATGCTTTCTTTCCTTTTTACCTACTCCTTAAGATCACAAAATCACATGTTAAATATTATCTAAAATGTTAATTTATTGAAAGATACTCTCGGATTAACTGCAACTCTTGATTGTTTCACTTCTATACAGAACATACCAGTTGTAGTATAAAGATGCATGCACGTGGATCAAATTTTAATTCAAAGTGCATTCATGTTTACACTGTAGTTTGAATAATATTTTAATAATATGAATTAATTCAAAGAAGGTTTTATGAATATAACCATAGATTTGTTCTGCTTTGCAATATTTTTCCTGTCTGTTTGATTTATTACTTTCAAAACTATGCTTTGTTTTCATGTGCAAGTTTAGCTAACTACAGTATACAAATCCTCCCCCAGGAGTAAAAACAATGTACCCTACATTCACATGGCTCCTGTTGGTGACAGGACTTCAAACCATCTCCTCGCAGGATCCTTATGAAGACAAAAGTGTGGCGAAAAAAGTAAAAAACAAACTGTTGTCCTCAAATGCAATAGAGAAACATGATGGCCAAGGTAGGAGTTATCTCTTAAGAAGCTGCATTAACAAATTCCTGCTGTGTCTCTAGTGCGTTTCAATGTAGTACATCAATGTAGTACATGGTTCACTATGGTCTATAAAATATGTAACTTCTTTTTCTTCCTGCGTTGAAGCTGAACTGTAAGATGATAGAATTAAAGCTGGATACACAGCAGATCATACCTTTGACACATGCTTTCCGTTGTTGTAAAGATCAGAAATAAGAAGTGTTGTCACAGATTTTTCAGGAACCAAACTGATCCTATTCCAGATAAATGCTTTTCTTTATTAAAGAATTACAGCCTGCTTCATGTAGCAAGAAGCCCTAGAACTAAATGAAGATTTGGATTAAGATGAGTAATGAAATCAGGGTCATTGGAGACATTACTTTTCAGAGCTCTTTATACTTTACTAGACAGCCATAATTCTTTTTACCTCTGGGTCTTCCACTGAGATAACACTGATCGAGTGCTCTGGCTCAGATCCAAGAGAAACCTTTACAAAAGACACCACTGCTCAGAAGCATTTTTGCTTTGAATTTTATATTTTTTTAAAATAACTTCCCCTCGTCTTTAGCTATCTTAGATGAAGACTGCACCTTCGAGCTGGCGTTTCTGGTGGACAGCTCAGAGAGCGCCAAGGACAACCACGAACGGGAGAAGCAGTTCGCCATCAATGTGGTGGACAAACTCGGTGGCGTCCGCCTCAAGTCAGGTCGCGGCCTCAGCTGGAAGGCGGCCTTGCTCCAGTACAGCAGCCATGTGGTCATTGAGCAGACATTCAAACAGTGGAGAGGAACTGAGAACTTCAAGTCCCGCGTTGCACCCGTTCTCTACATTGGACATGGTACCTACACCACCTACGCCATCACCAACCTCACCCAGATCTACTTAGAGGAGTCAAACCAAGGAAGTGTCAAGATCGCAGTGCTCTTCACGGATGGAGTGTTCCACCCCAGGAACCCCGACATCTTCTCGGCCACCGCTGACGCCAAGAACCAGGGAGTTAAATTCTTCACCATCGGTATCACGAGGGCAGCTAATGAGCCCTCCAACGTTGCTAAGCTGCGCCTGCTGGCTAGCTCCCCGGCCTCTAGGTTCCTCTATAACCTGCAAGACGCTGGGATTGTTGATAAAGTCGTAAAGGAAATGGTGAGTCTTAAAACACCGGAGCTCTTTGAAGTTGCCAGTAAGACCCCGTTGTCTCTTCTGGGGCTACAACCTTCTCCTATATTAAGGGTATAGGATACCAGTAAGTGTAAAAAATGTTTTTTTCGTTTGATGAGGAGGGCCTTTCTCCATGAAACTCCACCTTCCTGAGGGGCATGACATAAGGACATAAGAATTCCTCCCATCTAGTCCTTTTGGTAGTTACTCATTACTCAATCCAGGGATCTCCACTCATCATACTACCAGGATATCGGCTTCAGCAATATCTTTGGTGGTTCTGTGACCAAAATTGTACACAATATTCTGAATCAGGCCTTACTAGCACATTATACAATTTTAACACATTTTTCTTGGGTACACTTGTGTACAGTGGGCACACTTCTGTGTACATATCCTAGCACTTTTTTTGTCTTTTTGTCTTATTAATTGCTTCCCCTGACAAACACAGAAGGAAGTTACAAAGAGGTCAGGATCCAAAGAGAAATCCCACCAAGCACATTCAGCACATCCAACACTGATTGTAGAGAGCACAAATCAACACCACCACTAATAATACTAATGGGGTGCTTATTATTATTGGATTAATAGCTGTTATTTTTACATGGATTTTTAATTTTTTGGGAAAACAACACAAAAATGCTGCAACAAACTGACGCCCTCCCCCTTTCTTAACAAGACAGGGCACAGAAGTTCCAGCATGTTAAGTGAATATTAAACGTAGGAACATTTTTTTAGATCTACATATTTCGTATTAGTAATAAAATCAATTTCAACTTTGGAAAAAAATTTCTAGGGAGAAAAAAGATAATGTTTTAAGCATGCAATTCAATTTCTTTTTCCTAACATATCTGTGTTACACAACCATCAAAAACCACCAGTATGCTTGCTTTTGTTGGCACTCTTTGCTGCTACATTCACTGAAGAGAAATAAATTAAAACCTACATACAATATACATTATGAAAAACCATATACACATGACCTGTTTCTATTCTTTTGCAGAAAATATCAATGTTACTTATGGTACTGTATAAACTGAGTCTCCTCCCCAACATTAAGGCTTTTAATCCATGCTTTGTTGAAATGCTTTTAAAAACTTTTATGTAACATTTATTTTGGAAAGTAAAATGGATCTCTCTTGTAGGCTTTTCATTAAGTATACAGGTTGAGGCATGTTATACATATGCATGTGCTAGACTTTTCACCCTTAGCTAGCTACAAGATGACAAGATTATTATTGTGAATTTTTGTGTGTTTTAAAATAAGAAAAATAAGAGCAAAGTACATTTGTTAAACCTGAGAATGGTCTCCAAACAGGACACAATGTATAGTTACTTGTCACCTCATAAAAATATTAGAAGTTTATTCTTTAAACACTAATAACTTAAAATAAATTAAAACAGATCTAATTATTAAAACAGATATATTGATAATAGATAGTGTAACACATATGTGTTTGTTAATTTTAATTTTATCTTAATGATAAAAGGTTGAAAGGGGACACCACATTGTCAGGATACTAATGTAAGAGTTACTAAAATAAATGCCCATGTTTTTCCTATGTCAAAAAGGATGGTAAAGCTAATATGAAAATGGACGTTTCAGTAGAACAGCTCTGACTTTACTAATTTTCCGTTATTCGTTTAAATAGGAATGAACAGATTGTTTAAATTACAAAAACATTTCTTTCTTAAATACCATCTTTCTTAATTATCCATCTTTAAAACAAAACATAGAAAATGTTGCTGCATTTAGAGAGCTCGATCTTCAGAGAGATTTCTAAACTATTTCTGTATTTGTGAAGAAAGTTGGTTAACCGTTCATGGAGAGCATGAATGAGGTCTGACTGAGGGCAAAGAAAAAAGAGTATATTTCACATCTCAAGACCGGCTGCACATTGCCTTTAACAACGGAATGCTGTTCGAATAATGGATTGTGGAAATCACACTAATTTACTGCTTAATATTTCAGAATTTTTGTTTAAGCATCCTTAGGCCATGACACATTGTTTTATTGAAGTAGTTTAATAGCAACCAAGAATGCATATAGTAACTGGAAAAACAGAAACAGCTGCCAAAGATCCACAAGATCATGCATGTACTGTCCTCTCCTACTTAGCTCCTTTTTTTTTTCCTGGTCAGATGCGATTTAGAGAAATGATGTGATGTGTATGTCAAAAACAATCGCAGTCAGGTGTTTCCAGTTCTTTGTTTCACCACAGAGTAATTTATGTTTAGCATTAATCAGTGTAAATACCTGAGCTCTATTTCTCTTTCTTAGCCAATACCATTTTCATGAGATTTAGACAATATTTACATTCACATAATCTTCGTGCAGTACATACCTATATGTTTAATGACTGTGTAAGGGGTCTTTCTGGACACTGCTTTTAACAGCATTTTGGCCTTTAGTAGCTGTGTTCATTGTTCCTCTGTGTACACTTACCTGATGTAATAACCGTTCATATACAGTATTATACAAAATGCTGTACATCAGATGTTTTGTATTTTGTGACACTGTATTATACCAGAGGAATTTTTCCTGTCTTTTTCTCTTTCCAGAAATGCTGTAAACAATGAGTCTACTGCTATATTCATTTCCACAATGTATCACAATTAATTATGATAAGCATGCAGGGAAACTGAAATGTAGTGTTGTCAAAGCCATCAGTGAATTGTACCGGGAGTCTACAAAATATGAAAACAAAGTTAGAAAGATCATGCATTTTCTTCAGTAGGACACCATTTAATGTATTCTACGATGGTTCGACAAAATCCGTATCACCTCTAACGTTTAAATATTGTAGGGTTTCTATTTAGAGCATCTGTGTGCTGGCTACCTTTGATCCTCTTTGCTGCTACAGTACATTCATTCGAAAGAGATCATTAACATTATGAAAACCCACATAGACATGACCTGCTTCAATTCTTTAGTGCTCTCAGAGGGGGAATTAATGGTACTGGTTGCTTTTGAAAACTTTCAATGACCTATTATTTATTTTACCTAGGTTAATGGGAATCATATCTGAGATGTTTCATAATTGCATAAAGTAGATTTGAATAGAGTGTCATATGACCTATTTGGCAGATATTTTCATTGTCCTGTTTTTTTTTTAATTCACAGGCAGAGCTGGCTGATGAAGGGGTAAGTTTGACTGTTTTACCTCTTATTGGTTATTGAACATCTAAACTTTTAAACCAAATTTCAGCTTCAGAAATCTGTTTCTTGCTTCCTTCCTCAAAAAAGCTTATTTTGCAGTAGGCGAACTTTATGAGACAAGTGTGATTTGAGATATTTGTGAAAGAACCGCTTGTCAGAGCAAATGCCATGCAAATGACCATACATTTCTTGGCAAAAAAAGACTGTTACTGCGCTGCCCATGAATTTATCATCTTGTTCTTTTTAAAGTGTCCCCTGGCTCAGAAATGTGTCTGCGAAAAGGGAGAGCGAGGTCCCAGCGGTCCACCTGTAAGTAAATTTAATAATGTCTTTTCTTATCCTCTGCACTGCTGTAACCATGAGTAAAAAACAGAGTTTTAAAACTCTTGCTGTTGAAAGAAGGCAAATAGGATGCACCTAAAAGCTGTGGTAAGGTCTGTTATCAGAAGGGTAATTATTCTGCTTTTGAGCCCCTTGCAAAAAATATTGCCCCTTCTCCACCTGTAAGCAATTTCTGTGAAAAAAAAAGACCTAGTTGGCTGAAGTATATTTAAGCTTAAAGATATATGAAGAGCTGTAACCTGTCATTAAAAAGGAATAAATGTTCATGTGTACAACTATCCAGCTGTTATCCTCATGTCTGTTTTTGTACATTAGCAGACATTTCTTTACACACATTAAAGAGCAGTAAGGGATCATCATTCCCTCCTCACACTGCAACCTACAGGACACCCTTGAACCTGTTAATAAATAAAGTGCTCTCCCTACCATTAAGTAATTAAGTTTGTAATTCGAATTAATTCTTCAGAAAGGCAGTGAAATCATACAGTATTAAAACATTAAGACCTGGCTATATTTAAAGACCCTGAAGTTTGTCTTGAGAATATCTTTAAGGAATGTAATATTGTAGTCCTATGTGGTGCCTGTGCTTAAAGGTTTGAAACCATAACTTTGTACTTTGCTTTGCTGTAGAAACATTTCAGATCTGAATTCAAAGATGCTACACTGCATAGAATGGTGCGGATAATGAAGACATTAGATGTAAAAAAAAAGTCATATGCTTTTCATTTAAAAAAAATCTGAAACCGCATCAATCTCGTAATATAACATCAAATATAGGTCAGGCTTGTTCTATACTGACAAAAATGAAACACTTGAAGAAGACCTCTTCAGATTTGTGTATTAGCTTACCCAGATCTTTTTTAGCAGTATTGCTAAACCTGTAGTTTGTAAGCCCATCGTGTGATGATATACAACAGCATGATCACAATCCAGGTGTTATTTTAGAGCAGGATTCCAGGCATACTTTGTGGAGCAATTTAAAAGCTTGTATAATGGGCACTGTCATCTGTTTAATGACCAGAAAAAAAGTCATTTCCCATCAAGGGCAGGGGGATTCGTTGCCCAGGTGCAGAAATAGTACAGTTACCCCTGTAGTCCTCTGGCCAGTTAGAACATGCATCCACCGCAGACGTGTCACATGGGCTATCTGAGATATCTCACAACCTGCAGTCATCTTAGCCTTGACCTCATCCTCTACAGCTTGCTAAAAATGTCTCACTAAATTCCAGTAACAAAACCTGCCCAGATGTCCTGAAAGGAAACAGGGTCTCTTTAACCAAATTATCTTTGGAGTCTCCTCAGTTATAATTTCTGCCTTGTTTCTGAAGCCTATGTTCACTGTGCAATCCAGGATTTATTAATTCAATTCAGTTCAATTCAATTCAAGAAGGTTTATTAGCATGACCAATGAATAAATCAGTGTTGCCAAAGCATACACAATTAACACAACATCTACAGATATTTACAGACACTTACAAAACAGACACATCATAATACATTAACATACAAACGTATATTGTTGTATGTTGGAGGATTATTGAGAGACAGGCTCACTGACATCTCGCTTTCTAAGACTGAATTCTGTCTTCTAAGATATACTGTAGCTCCTGTTAGGTCACTATCAGTTTTTGCTGGGAAACATCATATGTGAGAAGCAAAGCAGTGAAAGTTCCTTTATTATTACACCATTCTGTTTGATTGTAATTGTACTTTCATTTTATCAGGGTAAGAAGGGTCGTCCCGGAGACGATGGAGCCCCTGGTATAAAAGGATATAAGGTACAGTAACTCTACTCATTCTAATTATTTATTGCCTATGCAAAACATCTACTCAATATACCTCTGTGAGAACGTGAAACTACCTTATCTCTGTCGCTGTGAAATAACAAAGCTTCCATTTTCTTTTCACAAGCAGCTGTCACCCTGTGTCATGTAGTGAGTATGTTATTCTGCAAAAAATGTTTCAGATAATTTTTATCTCTTTTAGAGAACCTGCTGCACTAACATTGTCTGAAGTGCTTGCTTCCAGGACAATGAGGTCAAGGTCATTGAAGAATAAGGGTTTAGTGGGACAATTGCAATAATACTGACTTCTGCGTACAGTATATGTTAATTACAAGTTCCTATTTTCAACAGAACTTGCTAAATCTGTAATGTTCTTCATTCTAGGGTGAAAGTGGACTGAGTGGACTTCCAGGTCGAGAAGGCGCAGAGGTAACGTGTGGAAAAACAAGTGGAAACGGACAGGAATCGTGTTCCATGCAGCGCAATGCTTAACTTCAGAGCTGTGTTTTCTGTGTATTAGAAGGTTATTTGTCATTATTTTAGTGTTCTAAAAGATCCAATTTGAGCAAATGCTTTGTATTTCTCTTTCTTGTAGGGTAAACCTGGCTACAAAGGCGAAAAGGTAAAGTGTTAAATGTATTTTAAAAAACTACAAATTTTGTAAATTGTTCAGCTGTTACTCTAAATAATAAATGTATATTCCCATAATTAAAATCAGCTGAGAAAATACATCCATCCATTTTATAATAACTTCTTTCAATTGAGCGTCTCAGGGGAAAATCCATTATTAACTATTATTTTTGGCTTAAGACACCTCTTAAGTGTGGGTGGTCTGGTGGCGTGGAGGTTAGGTCTGCTGTCCCCTGGGTCTAGTGTCCTGATTCACACCTGGTGAGGACTACTTTCTGTGTAGGGTTTACATGTTCCCGTTGTCTCCACATGGGAACCCCATCTGGTGGTTCCTTTCATCTTTTCAAAGACACGCAGGCTCGGCTGATTGGTGTCACGAACCGCATATTTCCGAGGACCTCTCACCACCAACACCCGTGCACTAATTAATCAACTTCATTCCTCACGCTCTTCCCTGTTTATACCCTCTCAGTCCTCTCAGTCCTCGCTTACTATTGAGAATTACCCTTGGCTTTCTCTGGTGCGCGCTACGACTCTGGACCTGATTTTTGGCTACTCGACCTAGTTTCCACCTGCTTCAACTTCGCCTCGCTTCTCGTCTCGGATTTGGATTCACTCGACCTGACTCTTTTGGCTACCCGACCTAGTTCTCTTGTTTCAGCTTCGTCTTTTGCATTTTGCTTTTGGGATTTGAATGCTAATTGGTTCCAATCACCTTCAGTCTCAGGGCCGCATAGGGTCCAACCTGGTGTTCCTAATGCCATCTCTGACAATTGGTGTCTCTACATCATGCAGATCTGCTGTATGTGTCCTGTGGTGGCCAGGGGACTCACCCTGTTGGTAGTTCCACCTTAAAACCTATGCTTCATGAGTAGGTTTGAGCTTGCACGACCCTTACAATGGCTAAGCAAATTTCTGATAATGGATGGATAGATCCCTATCGTGTGAAACTGGGAATTTTTAGGTCCATTCTTTTCTAATAAACCAATTATATTTACAATAGGGTGCAGAACCCTTTTTGAAATGCCACTGTAATTTATGCTTATTTTTCTGTTTCTTGTGTGATTTGTCATTTTTAAGGGGTTGTCTTGCACAGTGAAAGTTAAATGTACTTGTAATGTTTTTTTGAGGACTCTTGAGGCCCGTACCATTTTATAATGATATTTGTGATTTTTGTGAAGGGTGAAAGAGGAGAATGTGGAACCCCTGGAATTAAAGGAGACAGAGTGAGTATTTCACTGTACAGTATATTCATTCTATAAAAAACACTTGATTATTTTGCATTACAGAAATAAGGAAACTGTTCTGTTTTTTGTTGACAAAACTGCAAATGGCTATATCTGCATATACAGAATATATTCAAACATGGGCAAGTAGTAAACACCTACACTGTTCTGCAGCTTTGCTAGTTTTTCAGAAACAGTCTGTTTTCTAAACAGATCTCTTTTCTTAGCCAGCAGCTATATAAACCCTGCAACTCACAACTGGCAACCCACTGAAGTTCTGCAGGTGTGAGCCTGGTCAGTACCTGGATGGGAGACCTCCTGGGAAAGCTAAGGTTGCTGAAGTGTTATAAGAAGTTGAAGTGGTGTTGGTGGGCCAGCAGGGGGCGCTCACCCTGCAGTCTGTGTGGGTCCTAATGCCCCAGTATAGTGACAGGAACACTATAATGTAAAAAGGCGCTGTCCTTCAGATGAAACTTAAAACCGAGGTCCTGACTCTGAGATCATTAAAAATCCCAGAGCGTTTCAGGGGTGTTAACCCTGCATCCTGGCAAAATTTCCCATTGGCCTTTACCAACCATGGCCCCCTCATAATCCCCATCTACTCTGCTCTCCACTCCACTGATAGCTGGTGTGTGCGGAGCCTAATGTATGCGCTATGGCTAACGTCACATCATCCAGGTGGGGGCTGCTCATTGGTGGTTGTGGTAGAGGGGAATCTGTTGTAAAGCACTTTGACTGGAACACTTAACTATAACATATGCATCTTCCATGCAATACTGCGTATCTGTAACAGCAGTTTTCAAGTGTTCCCAAAAATAGTCCGAACACAGCTCATTCACAATTTAGTCAGTGCAACACTACAGGATTAGCCTGTCATGTGAAGCAAGTACACAAGATCAGCAGGGCCTGGGATAGAAGCTGGGGTTATAGCAAAACTGCCCATCTCCTTCATCACATTGTTGGACACATCTATGATTGTCTGTGGAGTCACATTCCTGTTCTGTTAATTTTATTGTAGTTTCCTTTTATTGACTTAACCAAATTCCATCTGATGCAAAATCAGTACAGCACATAAGCTCATAGGGAAAAAGAACAGGCCAATACAAGAAAAAAATGTGTTTCGGTCTGCTAAAGACTTGAAACCAGAAAGAAATCTTTCCGCAGGACAATGATCTAATGCACAGGGCCAAATTTATAGCGGACTGGTTTGTGTAGAAGCTTCTGGCTTCTCCCTGGTGGTCTCCCTATTGGCCACAGCTGGTGCATTTTAAATGTGTCATTGACATCACTGTAATTAATCAATCATCTACTACTGACAGGGTCCTGAAGGTCCATCTGGTATCAGAGGAGCGAGAGGTCTCCAGGTAAGGGATAAAGACAAATCACTGACATTTACAAGCAGTGGTCATATTTTAAATGCACTAACTCCCCTAAACACTATATCTTCTTAATGTTAATGAATGTGTCAGAATAAAAACATTGATGGAAACACCAGTGTTATGATTCTTTTTACTCACATATTCCATTTTACTCCATAATAAACTGATTGATTTTGATTTCTTTGACAGGGTCTGCCAGGGTCTCAGGGAGACATTGGGACAGAGGGACCACAGGGAAAGAAAGTGAGTGTCTTTTATTTTCCATTTTATTATTTCAAAAGTACCAAAAATTTGCTGGATACCACAATAATCTCTCATATCTGAAAGACAAACACTGAAAAGTAGACTCCATTTTGGTATCTAAAACTATGTCTGAAAATGAAAGTGTGGAGGGCATCTGAAAACTATTCCCAGACAAAGTCAGAAAGTACTGACAGTCAGCTTTATGTTTTGTGAATTGCTTGGCTACAGCCCAAAGTAGTGTATATCATCCATTATCAGTAGTGTACGTAAATGAAAATACCTGTGTTCGGTCTCTAGAAACACTCCTCAAATTCAACAGCTCAGGTTACTGAAAGTAAACCAGCAAAGGCCTGGAGCAAAAAAAAAAAGAGAGAGAGATTTTCCCAGACATTAACAACAATAGCTTGTAAATTTTCATTATTTCAGCATTCTTCTTTTCTAAGAGGCCTACAAAAGTTCCAAAAAGTAAAAACATTTTCTGTACAGGTATTACTGGATTATTGAATTATTGAAACAAAAATAAGCATGTCTGTAGCATTTAATGGTTTTGCTCTTTTATACGATCTCCTGTGGGCGACTGAAATTCATGTCTGACATAATGGAAGTTTTTAATTTGTCAGTAATCTGAGTCTAGATATTAATGGGCTGTAGGGAGTGAAAGAGTGTCCTTTAACTACTATGATTGAAAAGGTTTCATAATAAAACTGACTGATTGGGTACTGTGGCTTATGAAAACACCCACATACTGTAGCTCCAAGGCTGAATAGAAACAGGCAGTGGCCCAGTGCTCTTTCTGTGGTTGTACTGTGATTGTACAGTGATGCCACATGGGTGTGTTCTGCAGGGGGAACGCGGACCTGCTGGGCCTCCTGGGATTCAAGGGGAAACTGGAATTGGGCTTCCTGGACCAAAGGTACTGTAAACAGTTTACTCCTCATACACTCTGC
The DNA here is from genome assembly GCF_040954835.1 of Lepisosteus oculatus. Lineage (NCBI taxonomy): Eukaryota > Metazoa > Chordata > Actinopteri > Semionotiformes > Lepisosteidae > Lepisosteus > Lepisosteus oculatus. The sequence goes on from NC_090707.1 coordinate 15,817,537, forward strand.
AACAACATCTGGCCTTGACAGGAGTTACCGACATCTTTGCAATTTCTACTGCCTAGTCATCAGCAATTGAGCACTCTTCTTGGTATCCAATGAAGACAATAAAACAATTTAGGTTTTCTGTTCCAGGGGGTCACTGAGAGAACGCCCAGCTGGTGGCTAATGGTTTTTGTTGCATTAGTGGATATTCGGTTTTTCAGTACAGTTCACCAGGAGCAGGAGTATCACGTAAAGGTCATCATCCCACACTCAAATAGTTGAGACATGCATATTACAAATTGCATACCATGAAATGAACTTGAAAGTCCATTTATCAAGGAGGTACAGAAAAGACATCATCTAATGAATGAAGCTAGCATGTTCCTCACTGGAAGGTGGAACATAGTCTTCAGAAATACAATAAATAGATTTACCCCGATGGTGGTAAATCACAGGTCTGAAGTACAATTAGTATCTTTGCCTAGAGCATTTGACCCACCAAGTTCATTTTCTTGTTAGTAGCTAAATGATCCATGCATCTTATCCGGCCATTTAATGAAAGAATCCTGGATAGCTTCTTCCAGACTTCCAAACCGGTTTGTGTAGAAAAATGCCTAGTAGTACACGTTTTAAACATTACTCAGTTCAGTTGTGTCCTCTGGTTCATGTTTTATTGTCGAAACCTGTATTTTTATCCATATTGTAACAATATACCCACATACAGTACATCTGGGTGACTCTAACTATTGTAAAGAAATGTTCAGCTTGACGGATTCCAGGGATTCACTGAATTTGAAACATCTCCCATTAATTTTTTTACCTTCCAAGTGGAGCAGGTCAGATTTTCCGCCCAGGACACACACCTGCTTTTCTTTAAAGTGCTGTATACTTCTGTGGTTTTACATGCTTTGGCCTGGACGTGACTGACTGCTATATAAATTATGTTTTCAAGGAGTATCAGGACAGCAGGCTTGTGGGAGACTCTGATAACAACCAACACTAATGCACACAGAAAGAAATTCCACTTAAATACTGCATTATGTGATGCACTGGTTATATTGTCAGAATTAATAACAGTTTTTGTAAGAATTACTTCCCTTGCAGGTTCATTTATTGTGGTAAATACCTTGTACAGTATGTGGTGTGGCAGCCTCCATTTGTTGTGGTTTGTTTCCTTAAACCAGGACTTTTACACAACATTATCTCACTTTGCATGTCAATTTCTCGTAACCTAGGGTGATATGGGCTTTCAAGGAAGACCAGGGCCGTCCGGACCACCTGGTATTGGGGAACCAGGACTACCTGTAAGTAGAAGCAGCGGCTTCCTAATGATGTCAGACATTTTGCTGAATTTGCTGTAGGACCTGCAATAAATGGTTGCTTAGTTCTGGCGCACTATGGCTGCCGTCGCATCATCCAGGTGGATGCTGCACATTGGTTGGTAGTGGAGGGGAGTCCCCATTATCTGTAAAGCGCTTTGAGTGGAGTGTCCAGAAAAGCACTATATAAGTGTAAGCAATTATTATTATTATTATTATTATTATTATTATTATTATCATCATTAATGAATCTCTGTGTTCAGGTTTTATACGGGGGCTGAAGCTCATTCAGATTGATGGGGGGCATTATCTGATGCTAATGGCACTGGGCCGCAAATGGTTTGCCAATCTATCCTTAGTATTAGTGACACATGCGGTCCTGTGCCTCTTCCTTACTCTCCCTGTTTTTTCTCATTTATACTGGCATTTTTCCTGTGTATGTTTGCAGGGGCCTCAGGGGCCACAGGGTGTTCAGGGAGAGAAAGGACCTATAGGAGAAGGTTTTCCTGGACCCAAGGTATGTCAATGTGTTTCAGTATGTCTACAATTGTTTTTCTTGTTGCATTTCTCTTGAAGATGCCATATTTGAAAGTGGTTTTCCGGCAGATTTACGATAACCCATCTAATCACATCTATGGCTGAGTGGACAGACTCTTCCATTATGTATTATGTAACCATGCATTCATAGAAAGTGTTTTGCTTCTCATTCAGGAAAGTATTAAATCAGCTTCAGCTGTCGTTAAAAATGGACTGAAAGAGACTGGGAATTCAGCATCTTATGTGGCAGGCAGGTGTATTGCAACATGGCCTCTCGAAGTTCATTCACCTTCCATCAAAGGATTTTACCAACACTACTAGCTGCCTGCAGGCTCTGTCTTGTTGCTAATATCTAGCACAGACACACCTACGATGATAATATAACTGTTCAATATAATTTAGCTACAGAACTGCAGTCTATACAATTCAAAGATAGGATAAAAGCACAAGATATTGTCAAAGGTTGACATTTTTGTGTGAATTCCACTTCTGCCTCTCAATTAACAGCTGTAGATCAAAAGCTTATGTGAGAAACTAAAAAAGTCCATACAAGTTAATAATGTTTTGGTTCTTGTTGTCAATGGCAATCTCACTGTCCATTGCATTGATGTGGTTTTGAAATCTGAATTGATTTGGTCATTAATTACAACACTAACATCAATGTCAATATGTCAACACTACCTTACTCTGTCAACACTGTAAATGCCCATTCCCAATTGAAAAAGGTAGACTATCCACTTCATTATGGAGATCACTGTAATGCACTGGCCGATAGTATGGCTGGATTTCAACCCACTCATGTACCAGTAGGACAAGCTACAGAAATGCATAGGTCATTGTTAAGCAGCACCAAATAGCTTGGCTTCTCTGGCACTTAGTTTATACTCTTAATGGAGAACCATTCTTATGGTACACGTACACATCACCCCTTCCAGTCCGTGCCACAGTACTTTCATGTTTCTTCAAGCTAATGTTGTCATATGAGATATGAATCACCAACAATACTGTCACTGGAATCCACCATAGTACTGAAAAGGCCTTCCAAATCGTCTTGGCAAAAACTTGTCTGCAATTTATATAAATTATATAGGTGTTATATACTTATACAATAAACCTAACTTTAATTTAATGTTTATCTTCTACCATATTTACTATCCACACGTTAGCACAAATAGCAATTGTGGGTGAAAGGATTTGTGTGTGTTTTTGTACTGTATAGGCATTAGAGCCTCTCAGAGCAAAACTGGAAGTTAGCAACTAAAATGTTTCCTCAAGGGACTGAACTGACCCAACCAGTTCCCCTTGCCTGCTCTGTGAGCTTTTGGTGAATATTTGGGTTATGTCTATTACATTATGTTTTTCAATTTCTGTGATTTCCGTCATTTAATGGGTGTCACAGTGGGTCAGTGGTTAGCACTGCTGCCTTGCTGCTCTGGAGCCCTGGATTCAAATTGAGACCTGCCATCTGCTTAGAGTTTGTACAAGTTTCTGTGGGTTTCGTCTACGTGCTCTGGTTTCCTCCCTCAGTCCAAAGATAAACTGGTGGGAAAAATGGCCCTGGTGTGTGCGTGTCTGTGTGCCTGCCCTGTGATGGACTGGCATACTGTTCAGAGTGTATCCTGTATCCTGAGTGTATCCGTTGCTTGCCTGGATAGGCTCTGTCTCCCCTGTGATCATGAATTGGAAGAAGTGGTTAAAAAAAAGATGAATAGATAATGATTGATATAATCAATATAATTTTTTTTTCAAAACTTCTGTCATCAGCGAATTAATAACTAGAAAATGCATCTCAGCCTGGAGGAGATCACACCAAAATGTGATTTGCTTTTTCCACTGTTTCACCTTTACTGCTCGTGACAATGTGTACTTTTGTCTCTATAAATTATCACAACCCCTTAATTTTCTTCTATATCGGAGCATCTCTCAGACATGCGTGTACTGTTGAGATTATTCATTAATAGTGTGTGACAAGCTGTTACAAGCTGTCTGTCTGTGAGCCAGGGTTTTGCCGTTTTACAAACTGTATTTAAACACCTGTTTTAGTGCACAATAATGGAGAATACTTTTCAGCCTTGAAAAGTACATTACCCTTTTCACGGTAAAGAAAAAAAAGTTTTTAATTGATAACACAGCATTTTCTGAACATGAACACACTATTCAAAATGCCACATGTTAAAGGAAGAACATTGATTTACTGTGTGTGCCAATATTTTTTCCCTTGATAAATTCCCCTTGACCCCTTTGATAAAAATAAAGGGCAGTCTATGCAACAGTCTATAAAAAAGAAAGTTTCAAAGCCAAAGAGTAACAATTTATTTTTTCCTCTTTTTCTTTTTGGGTTCAAGTCAGAACTTGACCACATATTAAATAAGGAGAACTGTAGCAGCTTTGTCCCATGTGCAGGGTTATTTCTAACGTAACCTTGAGCTATATATACTTGGCACAAGTCCCTTGCTAGAAAATAAGTTTGTTCTGAGATGTGCTGTGTCCTGCAGCAATAGAGCAGCTGTAAAAAATTCAGTCTTTTGAAAACTTCATTTGGCAGGATTTAATGCGTCTACGTCTTGGGCATTTATCTTACAGTGGAAAACACACTAAATCTCTTTTCTGCTTTTAATTTTGATTGAACCCATGGCTACATTTTCCCTGTTTTATGCAGAGCATTTCTTAAAACATTTTTTTTCAACTAAACAAAACATAGAAAACACTGAAAAAAGAAAATGGATACAATACCTAAAAAATAATATGGATTATGGAAACTATGGGTTTACAACTGCAGAGAGACTGGATGGTACAATATGCCAGGAAACTAAAGCTTAGTCATGTACTGGTCATGATCTACTGCTGAGACACATACAGCTCCCGTTCATTGTTGCCAGGGAAACAAGCCGTGTTTAAAAATTCAGTACTTTTCCTTTAGAAAGCGTCAAAGACCTGCTCTGAACATTTTGTAATAGCAAAGAGAGTTACAGGCAAAAACAACACATTGTGTACACTCTTCTTGCGAGTATAACTTTTACCGATGGGATGCAAAGTGATCATTTTAATTCTGAGCTGCAAGTCTGTTAAACCGGTATTCTATTTATTTTAACAAGCAATACATTTTGCTACATAATGTCCTGCTTTTCCTCAATCTTTTTTTTAATCATTAAGAGTTAATGCGCCCTATAGCACAGCCTGTGGATGTTTCGAATCAGTACAAAAGCTGAAAAGAAATTCCCACTTCAGAAGGGGAAGCATACAGATATTCCAACCCACAATTTTAAATTCCTCCTTCATATTAAAAGAATTTCACAGGAAAAGAAAAACAAAGAATGTGTGCAAGAATTCAGTTCGCAGTCTAGAAAGAGTTTTGTGGTTTTTAGGAAAAAGCACGTATAATCTTAGCTTGGTGGCCCCATGAGTATTGCTCCCATCACCCTAAAGGTTCAAGGTGCTGTTCCTAATTTGCGCTCGCAGATGTGTGGAGTTGAATGAGATGAGAACATCCTCATTGCGTTGCAGGGAGACCGGGGGCTGGAGGGGCCGAGAGGGTCTCGTGGACCCCCAGGCGCAGGGATCAAAGGTGAAAAGGTAGGCTGTAAATATTCAACCGATGAATGCCATTCTCTGCAATGGGAGCAGACATGCTTCTCATCTCTGTGACAAAGGATGTGACGGGAAAAACGAAAGCCCTTTTCCGAACAATTGTCTCCTAAGAGCTGGGGTGGTCTGGCATCTGCTGAGGCAGCTGGGGGGTCTGCTGAAAGATCTTGACAGCGTGAGAAAGCGCAGACTTCGTGAGCGAGGGTATATATGAAATATGCAGTACCTGCGGCAGATAACAAAAAGGTCTTGTGTTCCCTGGAGGACGACGGCTTCAAAAACACGCTGAGTGATGACTTTCCAAAAATGTCTTTGTATTTTCGGATGCGTGGTGCAAAAATCTAGCACTTGCCTGTTAACCCTTTCTGTTGCCCTGAGCTAGGCAATTTTGAAAGTGTTGTTTTTAAATATCGAAGATGATGTCTCCTGTTTTCTTGTATCTTGTTTTTTTTGGATTATTCAGGCCAAATCCCAGTCCTGCAGTATTATAACAGTGCCTTCCCTTGTGGTCTCACCTCTTTCCCCCAAGGCTGTGTCTTTTGTTGCCCCATTTAAAAGTTTTTTTTCCTGCTTACAGATATGTAGAGTTAAAATCTGTATTAACTGAGAAAATGAAGTGAACGCTGTTTTTGGCCACTACGCCTCATTTTTTAAGATATGGCTGAGTTTCTTTTCATCTCAAACACTAAAATTGAACTCCTAGTAACAAAGATAAGAAAGATAAGAAACGAAAAAAGATGAAAAACCCGTTTTCAACACTGAAATTTAGCCTGTCATTACTGTACAATTCAGAATGCAAAATTTAGAACTGGGGTTGAAACTTGGTTTGCTTTTTGTGGGGATTTTATTGTTCACATAGTTTCTATTGGTAGCATCTTTATTACAGCCTAAAGGTGATGAAGCAGGTTACAAAATGCACTTAATTTGCTGGGACACCTACATCACAGGCTTTACTCTGACTTCTGACCCCTGTTCCCTGTGTCTTCAAGGGTGAGCTGGGGCCTCTTGGGCCCCCAGGCCTAGTGGGGTTACCAGGAGTGGGGATTCAGGGCGAGAAGGTAAGATGATGGGCTTCACCCCTCTCTAGTCACACTGACTGACAAGCCGGACTCGGGCCCCCCTTGTGTATGTAACCTCCACTGGTGTAATTGCAGGGTGTGGAGGGGCCACGCGGACCACCTGGCTCCAGGGGGCAACCAGGGGAGGGTTTTCCAGGACCCAAGGTTTGTACTTTGTACCTACAAGTTAAGCAGTTCCAATAAGAGAGACCTCAGGTCAGGGGCTCCACCTTGTAGTTTTATGTTTGGGCAGCACGTATTCAGGGTTACGGTCACAAATACACCTGTCTCGGTACACATGTGATGGAAAAATGCTGCAGAGACCAACTAAATCGCAAAAACCTGCCCATTGCTTCCAAACACATCACAGCATTGATTTCAGAACACAACTGAACACTATAAATAACTGAATTCAGGTTATTTTATGCATTTCTCTGAAGGTCATTAACCTATCGCTGTTTCTTTTTTGTTTTGGTCACCATTTCTTTTTTAGGGTGACCAAGGTTTGCCAGGTGAACTTGGGGCACCGGGAGAAAGGGGAATTGGGGAGCCAGGACCCAAGGTAAACCTGCAGGAGAACCACAGTGTCCGTTGATTTTAAACAAAGCAAAAGGAACAGCAAAAAAGAAGTGAAGCAAACCTAGAGTATAGGAGCAATCAAGAGGACGTACCGTGACTCCAGTGGCATTTGAAAAACATTTGTGATGTTTCATGTTAGGTTAAACCCCAGAAGAATCAATCTTCCTTCTTTTTATGTTCAGTAGTTCCTACCACCCATGCAAGGCAATGGTTCTGTTAACCAAAGTGTCAAGATTATACCAAATCAAACTCTGTTTGTACTGCACAGCGGATAACAAAACATGCTTATTATCTTTTATAGGCTAATCCTCAGTTACAGATATCCAATTCATAATGTACAACTCTAGCTCTCCAGCTCTTGTGAAACTGAATTGCAATTTTAAAGCCGGTCTGAAGGGGTCACACTTTATACATGGAGGATCATAGTCATGGAAGATGAATTACACCTTATGTGCAGTGTTGTTACCATAGCAGACATGAGGAAGTAAAATCAGAACTACGTATCAACATTTTGAGCAAAAGTCAGTTTCTAATAATTTTTATTAGAAACAGAAAAATAAACTTTTGTGTCAGGTGTTTTATTATTTGCTAAGTACAAGTGAAAAAGCAACATTAAAGGAAAGTTACTCAAGGAAGGAAATATAAGATTGATAGAAGCCATCCAGTAGCACACGTGATTCTCAGTTAAAAGCCAAGCTGATTTTACAACTAACTCCTCCTCAGGGTGAGCCAGGATCTTCAGGATTGGCTGGTTTGCCAGGCCTGCCAGGAGAGGATGGTGCCCCAGGACAGAAGGTATTTCGCACTGGGGTGGGCATCGTCGGGAGAGCAAGGCAGGACTAAGGCAGTTTGCTTTCCATGGGCGAATCAATGCTGTATGTGTCACCTTCATATTGTGATTGACTCCAGACTTACAACTAACAAGTAGGTTGTGCTGAGTAACCTCCTCTCATTTGGAGCTCTTCTGACATCCCTATGTTCAGTACAACCAGCACGCACATGCTCAAGACTGAGTTTGTGCTTCATTAGAAGGATGCACAGACAATGTTAAACCACTACTGTACTTTGTGGGAGACGTAGACAGTGTTAATCATGTGCAAACAGAAGAAGTAGCCTTTTTTACAATATATGAAAAATCTTTGTTTACAGTGTATAGTACATTAAAAGCAATAATACCAGCTTTTTTATACATTTCATTGTAAATTGTATAGAAAAACAAAGCAAACGAAAGAAATGTCTTAATAATGGGGACATTTTCTCAGCTGAACAGACTATTTAATTATTTTATAATTTCCTCTTTTTGCAGTGAACTGTAGTAACATTTTAAAAAACTTAAACAAAATTTATATTTGATTAGCAAGGCAGAGATACACAGGGTTAAATAATTCAGATGTACAAATAGGTGGATGAACACTTCGAGCTTTTCTCACTGTGCTGTTTAGTGTCCAAAGGTGAAGTTCCCACACAAGGGCAGGTGAACTGCCTGATGGTCTGGGTTTCCACAAAAGAGCCTCTATATCTCTCTGTGGTTGCTTGCAGGGTGAGCCTGGTTTGATAGGCTTGAGAGGACCAGAGGGGACACCGGGAATTGGAACCCAGGGTGAGAAGGTATTTTAAGAAACATCCCTAAGTCTCTTGCAGTAATGTTGCACTGGTTCAAACAAATGGCTGTGCTGACCACATGTCTTTGAATTCTGCTCCAGGGAGATCAGGGTCAAAGAGGAATCAGAGGTTTACCTGGGCCTCCAGGAATTGCTGGTCCTTCCGGGGCAAAGGTGAGACCTGCAGGCTGACTCTTGCTTGTCATTTTACTGCAGCTGCATTGAGCTGCATTAATCCAATATAAGTCAAGCAGAGGAATTTTGAAAGAGCACTACAACTAAGCGAACAATACAATGTAAAATGTAAGGTGAAAACTGACTTGAATTATTTTCTTCCCTTACTGAATGCTCAGACACATATATTATTGAAATGTATTTGAAACATATTATTGAAATGTTTCAGAAACATTTTGGCCTGTTTCATTTGGTAGGTAAAATGAATCTCTTCCCACTAAATATTTGAGTTAGGGCATGCCACTTATGCATCTGCTGCACTTTACACTCCAATCACCCAGGTGCTATTATCATTAGTAATATTTTCCAAGTATATGAATTAACCATGTGTTGTACAACATGGGAGTGTCAGACTTCTAGACCTGCATCGGTGAGATTGCTTAGACATTGGTTTTCTCAATTCCTTCCTGACAAGACAGGTCCTGATTAGGCTATCATGACTTGAGAGGTTTTTTGCAGTTTTGTACAATTAGAACTGAAACGTGGATATACTATTTATTAGTATATATTATTGATTATTATAATTACATATGAATAATTGATTATTAATATATTACTAACTCTTTATCAAGTGGAACTTTCTAACTTTGATTTTGTCCTGCTACTTGTGGAAAAGGAAGGAAAATATAGCTCTAGGATTATATATTTTAAGGCTGTACATATTAGCTACGTCTGTTTTGAAGCTTGTATGATTACCACAAATACAAAAGGCAGAATCCGCAGGTTTTCTCAACAGTGGGATATTCCAGGTTGGCATTACCATTGCCTGAGGTTACTGTTTTGAAGGCTGTCAGCGTCTGTTTTATGTTTTACCTTCTGCCAGGGGGAGCCAGGAACTCCAGGTCGTCTGGGAATGCCAGGGTTGCCAGGACGACCAATAACTGGTCCAAAGGTAAAACATCTTCACTGGCGAAAGCCCAGGGCAGCACTGCCATTTTCAACCGTGTGCCCTGATTGTGCAGAAAAAAAACGAAATTCTACAACTTAGAGTGAATACCTGCAGAAAATAAGACTGTGATGCTCTTCTCCCATTTTTTTTCATTTTTTCCAGTGTTATGAGGTGAACTATGACTTCACCATACAAAACGGTCATATTTGAGATTAATATGTTCACTTTTTAGCGAGGCTGAATACAACATACTGTGTATCTTCTTTCATCTGTGTAATTTTCGTAGTGTACTCATAGTGTACCTGCGATTCACAATTGAACCCTCTTGGACTCAATGGTCACTGTCTGGTCACAATTTCACTGTGCTTCTCAGGGGGAAATCGGCCCACCAGGCCCACAAGGACCTATAGGGGAGACTGGCTATGGACTTCCTGGTCCCAAGGTACGAATTGCAAAAACAATAGCAAACACATGGGCGACACAGTTCAATTTCAGACTTGTGGGGTGTTATCTGTGTAGAGCTTGCATGGTCTCCTCGTGTTTGCGTGGGTTTCCTCCGGGTGCTCCAGTGCTGGGAGCTCTGGTTTCCTGTCCAAAGACATACTGGTTAACTGGCTTCTTGGATAATCACACCTAGTGTGAGTATGATTGTGTCTGTGTGTGCCCTTTGATGAACCGGTGTCCTGTTCAGGTTGTACCCCGCTTTGTGCCTGTTTCCTTAATGGGATAGGCTCTGGCTCCTCCTGAATTGGATGGTGTCGTTAGAAAATGGATGGATGGATAGAAAACAAATACAAAACAGAACATGTTATACCTTCACTTTTTCCATCCAATGACTTGAACTGATTTTTTCTTCTAGGGGGATCGTGGTAACCATGGTCCACCAGGTCCGTTTGGGCCCAAAGGAGATGGATACCCTGGTCCTCCTGTGAGTACACCACTTCCAACAGTTTCTTAGCAGCGTGTGAGGCCTTCCCGAGGCATTGAAAAGGCCATAGCCATTTCTCTCGAGAGCAGGCTCTACTCAAATCCTCATCTTTTCAGGGCCAGCCAGGTCTTCCAGGCCTTCCTGGGGAGCCAGGACCAGAGGGAATAGGACTACCAGGACCGAAGGTAGAGTCGTGGGTCAAAAATATTCAATTTTAACTCCCTACACATTTTTAGACCACTTTTTCCTTCAGAGCTCAGTTTTACATGACACCTGTCCGTATTTCCTTTTTCTGTAATGTATGGTATGTATGAGACTGGAATTTTCATGTTTCAGAGGTAGACTTATTATTAAACTTCCATGCTGAGGTGTGATGATACTTTTGACAAAGTGTTAGAAAATCATAGCATACCACCAACAGTTCCACTGCAGTTTGCGTTAACGTTGTGCCACACCTGAAGGATGTCATCACCTAGTACCCTGTTATTGGACAAATTAGTTATGCTGCTCACGCCGCACTGCTGTAACTTTTGTAATCTGCCTATTATTTCCCTTATTATTGCTTATTATTTAGAAAAAGTGCTCTACCCTTACCAGCTGACCAGGGACAAATGATTCCAGAGATCCATGGGACATTTCTTAACATACAGAAGCATACATACCCCCCATCCAATTACTTTCCTGAAGCATTTCCACATAACCCTTTAGAAACTCCTTTACTTCAGGAAAGATCTATGTTGCTGTGTTGGTAGAGGAATGACAAGAGGAAATTAATCTTTGTATTGATACTTGATGTGTTTTGCTCTTTCCAGGGTGATATTGGATTCAGGGGGCTGCCAGGTTTACCAGGACCCTCAGGGGAAGGGCTGCCGGGACCCAAGGTAGGCCTATGAAGAGACTGAATCAGTGGAGTGTCCCATAATAAGACAGTGGCATGATTGGTATCCTTGCTGTGTAGGATCTGCATACAGACCAAGACTGCACAGTTCAGGCACTATCATACATCAGACTGAGCTAACGCTCTGCAGACTGTATGCATCCTAATAATGGCTGACCTTTGAAGGACTATACATTTTTATTCTGTCTGCTACTCGAGATAAAGAGAAAAGAATTTTAATATAATGGATGTCTTCATTACTGCTGATGTTTTAATAATAATTTCCATAACTTCATTAATGAGAACCTCTGTCCTCTGTTCTACTGAATTCTACAAAATTGTGAAGTCAACTGTTGTGTGCAGATCTCTCTGAGACCAGACCAGACACATTTGAATACGCTGATTGTTTTAAGCCAGTTCAAACCTTTTCACAACTAACAGGTCATCATAAGCCTATTGCTAGCAGGTTGTCACATTAAATCTGTGGACTGCCAGATTGAGATCCGTCTTTTTTTATTAGCGGCTGCTGATAAAATTGACCCCCCCTCCCCCACATGCTTGTCCATTTAACAGCTTCCCACCTGTCCATGAACTAAGAATACATTATGATGGACTCTGTTGTATACTACAAGAGACTACTGCATTGCTTCAATAAAAACATCTTACACCAGGATTGCTCATTGACTGCAGAAGAGTCCCTGAACTCAAGGAGGCAGTAGTTTGTAGTTTAAATTGAAACCATGACAGCTGCCTTTACCTGTGCAGCTGTTGTTCTTTCATACGCAGGTGTTATGGCGACAGTGTGGCCCTGTGTATTAACACTCCTCCTTGTCATGCTCTTCAGGGTGTTATTGGAAGACCTGGCCCCCCTGGTCCCCCTGGCCCTCAAGGGGAAGGTCTGCAGGGACCTAAGGTATGTCAGTCCAGCCTCCTTTCAGTTTCCTTGTTTCTTCTGTCCAACTATGTGCTGATGAGCTGACATATTTTCATTGTGTGAGTGAAGAATGACACCCCTCAATCAGCCTCTAGCAGATGCAGGACAGAGAAGTACAATTTTGTCAGGAGAGGCAAAGCTAATCTCATGTCGAAATTTGTCATTGAACACCTTTCAGGGAGAACATGGACCTCAGGGAGTGACTGGCCCAAGAGGTCCACCAGGAGAAGGATTAGCAGGTTCCAAGGTCTGTGTGGTCACCTCTTTGTGTTTTTCAATGACTGAGCTGCTTCTGTGAGTGTTTCTTCATACATGTATTCATTCTGAAGTGATAAATGTGAAAGTGCTGTTTGAGCTGCCCAAGAAAGCAGGTATTCTTTGATTTAATGTTGCCCTTGTTGAGTAATGTTGGCAGCTCTATGAACTGGACAGTCAGTGTACTTACTGGACCCCTAAAATAAAAGACAGGCTAGAATTAAACTCAACATTAGGCCTGAATGATGTTTCAGACACATTCTTTCAGCCAGCATGTAATACACCTTCTTTTCTTTTGTTTCATCAGAATTAAAGCCCCTCTCACTCCCATTTTCATTTCACAGGTTATCCTATGTCTTCTTGTGTTTTAACACCAGGCTTTGTTCTTATTCCCTTGCAGGGTGATCGTGGTTCACAGGGAGAGAGAGGGCGAAAAGGGGAGAAGGGAGACTTTGGGGATCCTGGAACTCCTGGTCAATCTGTAAGCGTTGAACTATTAAAATGGGAGTTGAATTAGATAGCAGGAACAGGCCTGAACACTTGTAATACCAACGAACCCTCCATTATAGGGCTCATCGGAGATCTCCAACATTAAAAAAAATGTTTAATTGTTTTGCTCCTTTTACCACCTGGTGGACAGACATAATTATTGCAATATCAAGCAGGAAAAAACTGTAGGGAAAATGTGGTTGGCAAAATTTATTTCTAAAGGAAAAAATAAAAAATGAAGAAAATTTATTCCAAGCTGAAAATTAGAAGAAAGGTAACATTTTGGCAATTGAGCCTTCTTCAGGTGTAAGGCAAAATAAAATGTATCTGTTATCTGTAACTCTGTGAATGTTGTTTCAGGGAAGACCAGGAATTAAAGGCGAAGCTGGCCTCACAGTGAGTTTCCATTCTATGGCTTTAAATTAATGTCAGTATAAATATAAGAATCAAATACACACTAATTATGTTTTTTTTTTTCAGAGAGAAGACATTATTAAATTGATTAAGGAGATATGTGGTAAGATCTTATCTTCTTCAATTGATAAAATACTTTATTTTTTAATTTACTTTACAATATATAAGACATCGTAAAGAGCAATATATATATATAATAAAATGGTTTTTCATTTCAATAAGAACAACAGGGTATGTTTCCCCATTCTTCGTTTTTTGTTCTTCAAAACCTATGAAATAGACAAGCCCTTTGACTACACTACCATCATGTGAAATCTAGTTGACATCACTACCAGCATGTGAAATCTACACCACTTGACATGCTAGAGTTCCTTAAGAGTTGTCCGGTCCAGATAATGACACAGTTAATACTTATAAAATTATCTCTGTAAAAACATATGAACCTTTAAAAATAAAAAATAAGTGAAATTCAATTCTCAGTATCTCCTGAAGACTAAAGTACACAGCTAACACATACATTTCGTGCAACACAACAAGGTTTTATTACATAATCAATTCTTGTTTTTTTTCTCCAATTTTTGTATAGGTTGTGGGGTGAAATGCAAAGAAAGACCCATGGAACTTGTGTTCGTTATTGACAGTTCAGAAAGTGTTGGACCGGACAACTTTGAAATTATCAAAGATTTTGTCACAGCCCTTGTTGACAGGATCACTGTGGGCAGAAATGCTACCAGGATAGGACTTGTGCTCTACAGTCTGGACGTCCACTTAGAATTCAACCTCGCCAGGTATATGACGAAACAGGATATCAAGCAGGCAATCAGGAAAATGCCCTACATGGGAGAAGGCACATACACGGGCACAGCAATTCGCAAAGCTACCCAGGAAGCTTTTTACAGTGCCAGGACAGGGGTGCGGAAAGTGGCCATTGTGATGACAGACGGACAAACAGACAAGAGAGAGCCCGTTAAACTAGATATAGCAGTGAGGGAAGCCCACGCCGCCAACATCGAGATGTACGCTATTGGAATCGTGAACACCACAGATCCCACACAGGCCGAATTCCTACGTGAACTGAACCTGATTGCGTCTGATCCCGACAGCGAACACATGTATCTCATCGATGACTTCAACACCCTGCCAGGTGACGCTCGCTTTTGTAACATCACTGTGAAAACAAGGTAGCTGAACAACCCTAAAAACTATGGAAAATTAGCATTGATGCACAAAAGAAATGCAAGACCTCTCTTCACCTCTCTCAACTTCACACTTCTCTCCTGTTCCTGCCTCCTCTCCACTCCCAGCTTTTGGCTGGGAAACATTTTGTTTCTTTTCTTCTCTTTTCAGCATGGAATAAACCTTTACTTGTTCCTTTGTAGATTAAACGGATGGGACAGTCCTGAGCTGCTGTAGTGGCCTTCTCCCTTCCTGGGTGTGGCCTGTCCTTCACAGTGCTGGCCTCCTAGGTTTTCTGAACTAGACTCCTGATCTAGTTGACACAGAACATCTCATTCTCTGGGCACCTTTTCACAGCAACTAAGTGACCTTTGCTTCCAAGCAAGCCAGGGTCACATCGTTCACTCTAATTACTTTATACAAAATCACTTCTTTCTGAATGACTGTTCAAATTCCTACAAAGAATCTGCCCAAACACCAGTGTCTAGTGGTTTTATGAAATCCCATGACTTGAACCCAGTGACCTATTGAAACATAGCTAATTTAAAAAGTTGTGTTTCCATTGTGCATCAGTATATATTTGTTTTTAGCATTCACAATGTTTCACATGGTATGTGTGTCACCTCAACCATTAGCCAAAATACTGTCAGCATGATACGCCTCACAGATTGTCAACCTACATATCAAGTTTTCATGCTAAGCAAATTTCTGATACTGTGCTTCACCCATCAACCCAGCACCAAGGGGCACGCTCTTCCAGTAACATACTATACCTTGACCAAAACGGGCATTTCAAACTAATTGGCATCATTCATATTGTTCCCATCACAGCTCTGGAATCCAAACTAGTGAGCCAATTCTGTGAAGATGAGAACGGGGCACTGGTGTACAATCGCATTGTGAATGGGTATGGAACCAATGGAAACGTCTTCCAGGAGGAATTCCGGGTCGGGACCAGGCTGACCACCTCCCACAGTGAGAGCTCCAGTGTCGGAAGAGGAGATGTTCCTGCTGTATCCGTCAGCACAGGCCGGCCTTCACAGCAGGTTGCCTCACAAAACTCTGAATTTCTTACGTTTGTGAAGTTCAGAGCTTGCAAAGTATACTTTTTCAAAACATGGTTTCTTTCAGTTACTGGAATAATAGTAATCACGCCGGTAAACCCCAGCTTTCCTGGATTCAGTGCTTTTACTTTTAGAGTTCTTGCAAAACTATAAAATCAGATTTAACATGTTCCTGAAGGAGAAATTGAAGATTTTGTTAATGGAATCAAATATCCTTTATCCTCTCAGGACAGCCTAATTTCAATGCCAACTATTTCAAATATTTTATGGGCATTTTTCACTGTTCTAAATTTAAGCTGGGTCTTGCGAGTACTGCAGCCTTGCAGCACTGGGGCCCTGGGTTCAATTCCCTGGGTGTTATCAGTGTGGTGTTTGTATGTTATCCCCATGTTTGCGTGAGTTTCCTCTCAATGCTTGGTTTACTCACACAGTCCAAAGACATAATGGTAGTTTAATTGGCTTCTGGGAAAAGTGGCCCTGGTGTGAGAGTGTGCGTGTATCTTGCCTTGAGCCCATTGCTTGCTGGGATAGGTCCCGGGTCCCCCACAACTCTGAATTAGATAAAGCGGTTAGAAAATTGATGGATGGATGGATGAATTTGCCAGTGTTTTTAAATTACCTGAAGGAAACCTAATGCAGTTTTACATCCCAGAAAACATCATGTGCGAATTTCCTTGTGCAGGTTGAAGAAATCGATGAAGATTTGGAAGACCCTTACGAAGTGACAGTGAAAGAAGTGTTGAGCCACTCTTCGTCTGTCAATGCAAAAGGCAGCGGCACTTCAGTCGTCAGCAGACCTGTGCCTTCTCCACAGCCCAAACCAGTTGCTCCAGGCAGGGATTCTTCGTCTTCCACTGTGGTAGTGTCATCATCATCCTCTTCTTCTTCAGTCCAATTTCTACCAGCACCCAGGCCTGTCCTGCCTAAAGGTAAACACTACTTTCTGAAGAAATATTTTGCCCCATTTTTCTGCTTTGATCCTTTGCTGTAATCTGAGATCATACAGCAAAGGCCTGTGAATGTGTTCTGAAAATACAACTTCCCCGGGTAATGAATGTTTATGGGTCCTCTCCTAAGGTGTCCTCTCTTTTTTTCAGAATTTATCCCCCTCGATCCTCGATGTGCTTTGGTCTTGGACCAGGGTCCTTGCCGTGATTATAACATCCGATGGTACTATGACAAACAAGCCAATGCTTGTGCACAGTTTTGGTATGGAGGCTGTAGTGGAAACGATAACCGTTTTGACACTGAAGAAGAGTGCAAAAAGATATGCGTGCTGACAAGAACAGGTATGCCCCTCAGAATGCAGTTTTTTATCTACATTTGCATGTATGATTTGAAAATGTGAACAGCTCTGCTAACACAAGGAAGCTTGAAGAACCTCACTATAGAGCACATATTGTTACAGAAAGGGGAAAAGCACTTCAAAACCAAGAACAGCTCTTTTCATTAAGGCTTGTAGGAGTCTGGAAGCAGCTGCCCAGCCATGCTGTCATAGCTGATACCTTTGCTCCTTTCAGGAAATGGAGATGATCCTCAGATCAATTGGTAACAAACTAAATGAGCTACTGTACATGGACCAAATGGTCAGCTCTCAACCCTTTTATATTCATATGCACAGTTTTATTTGAAAAAATACTGCCTTCATTTCAGTTAGTAGGCGAGACAGATGTATGCTGTTTTTCCAATATGGGCCTTGATTTATTATTTGTTGAAAAAGATATTCTGGCTTCACTCAGTAAATACCTGACACCCAAAGGCACCAACAAAGCCAAAGTTCTTGACATTATGACCCAACCATTAGCTGTGGAATAAGGCACCAAGCAGGCTTCAGCTTGTTACTCCAACAGCAGTAGAAGTTCAGTAACGTGAATTTGGATAATCTTCTAAAAGCGCAATTTGGAAAAAAACAGAGCAATCCCATGAAAAAATGAATTGTGTGATAGAATTGGACTGTGCTAATGAAAACATGACTTTATGTAGACAATGTCCCCTGCATCCTGTGGCATCAGTGCCACACTGCACAGTCACCAGGGGAACCTTTGGCTCATTATATAGCAGCTACAGCTGTTGAACAGGCAGACATAGGTGTTATCCTTTTCAGGAAGGCCTGTGTCAGGTCTCCATCTGACACAACAGACCTGCTGCTCCTGTTGTAGTATTTCAGTGCAAAAAGGAACAGGTGTGTCAGACTCCACTTACAGTGCACGTGTTGTCCCTTGGTGTAGGGTACTGTAGTGAGTCAAGAGAATTTGGCTGAAGGGGTGGTTGGGTGTACCAAATTGTCAGGTATCAAAGGGGCAAAATGACCTGCCAATTCTAAATAACACATGTGAAAAACACCAGTTATAGTATATGTGCATTTAAAACTCTCAGTAGCCAATTATGTATTTTCAGTAACAAGAAGCATTTTTAAAAATGGATAACTATTAATAATTTGATGTACGGCTATTGAATTCCTAACTGAATAAGTTTAAGTGCTTAAAGGACAACCATTAATTGTACTTTTTATTTCTTTCAACAGGGGATAGAAGCTGATTCAAAGATCAAGCATCTTATGCGTCCCAATGACACCCTTTTGTGCTGAACTGATTGCTACTGATGCATTTTTCTTAAATATATGTCATTATTTTATACCGTTAAGCATTTCAATATGTATTATTGAATTGTAAGAAATATGAATACCTTTCGGTTTGCATTGTAGCAATACACTCAGCATTTCATTACTTTCTTATTTTTAGAAAGTGAAGTGCATGTAAAAAAAACGTTTTTTTTTATTTTCTGTGGTTTTAGCTACTTCATTTCTAACAACTTGCTCAGCAAGTTTAGAAAAAATAGCAAACTGAAATCAGACAATTACATAGGAAGTCCTACAAAAGAATTGAACGCTGTCAACACAGTTACTGAGTATGCTCTTGTCACTGTTAATTGTCAGGAAGTCTGCAATCAGGCATTTCTCAGGGCTTATTTTCATAGAGACAGTGTAAAAACGTTCATGTACTGTATAGTGATATTTCTCATCCAAAATAAAAGAAACATTGCTTACAGGTCTTAAAAATTCATGTCCCATTCTGTTTTGTACAGTACTACTGCAAGACCTAAGAGATCTATATTTCACAACATTGCATTTTTTGTTAAATTCAAAAATGACAAGAGTTGACAAGGAACTAGAATACATTGAAGCACTTTTTTACACACCAGTTGCTTTTAAGAAATGGATGGATGAGAATTTAGAATAATTTACTATTATGGCCTCATCTCATTTGTATGCTTTCTTTATTTTTATGTGACAAAATATAACATCCAGGTATAAGTGTTATTGTGTTATCATTGTCCCATTGTGATATGTACCAGTAAATAAGATGCTGTGTTCAATGTCCAAAGCAATTATAGCGATAATTGTAACTGACACACTGATGTTTTGTAACTTCTATAATGCAAAATTACAGTACTCTATAATTTTTCCATTTTACAATAAAAGAAGAAACAATACTATAATGTATTCTTATATCACATTATAGATCTGATAGACTAGATTTTTTGTTATATTATTTTCTTAACAAATGTCAAAGGAACGTTTTTCAGCAGATTTCATTGAAGAAAAACATACAGTCAAGGCTATGATTATTTATAATGGATATAATATCCATTGGTAGTCATCAGGCATGAAGGTTTGGTAATGACTGATATATTGGATTACTGTTTTAAATTTGTACAATAACAGTGTGAAACAGGACATATATCTGTTGTGTACTACAATTTTAAAACATGTTTGTATTCCTAACACATCTACATACATTTTCCAAAAGACAGTGTGTTTTACCTGCCTACCTTTCTTCATTGGAAGCATTTTGTGTTTGTTTTGATAAAGCAACATGTTTTATTTTGTGTACAAGTGTGTTTTTATTAGCTATGTCATATTTTTTATTTGAATTTTCATAAATAAAAAACATTTTTAAGTCATTTGTCTTAAGATTTTAAAGTACAAAAAGGTTGCAGTTGTGGTATCTCATATCAAACAAAGAGTTGTGACAACAAACAAATCCAAAAAGGATTATTGATTAACTTCCCAAAAGTTAACATGACATGACATGTTTTCATGCCATGGCAAACATACAGTTATATTCAAATACTCAGAAATAATATATAGTTATACAGATAATGTGATGAAGAGTACAATATGTTTTATTCATCTCATCTATGTTTTATTCCCCTCCACCATCAACAATGTTCACCTGGATGATACAACACCCCACCTGGATGATACAACAGCAGCCATAGTGAGCCAGTACACTTCCCACACTTCAGCTATTAGTGGGGAGGAGAACAGAGTAATGAAGACAATTCATAAATGGGGATTATCAGGAGGCCATGATTGGTAGGGGCCAATGAAACATCCTGGGATTTTTGAGAAACACCCTGGGATTGTTAATGACCACAGAGAGTCAGGACCTCAGTTTTACAGTGCGTTGCGAAAGTATTCGGCCCCCTTGAACTTTTCAACCTTTTGCCACATTTCAGGCTTCAAACATAAAGATATCAATTTTTTATTTTATGTGAAGAATCACCAACAAGTGGGACACAATTGTGAAGTGGAACGAAATCTATTGGATTTTTGAAACTTTTTTAACTAATAAAAAAAATGAAAAGTGGGGCGTGCAAAATTATTCGGCCCCCTTGCGTTAATACTTTGTAGAGCCACCTTTTGCTGCGATTACAGCTGCAAGTCGCTTGGGGTATGTCTCTATCAGTTTTGCACATCGAGAGACTGAAATTCTTGCCCATTCTTCCTTGCAAAACAGCTCGAGCTCAGTGAGGTTGGATGGAGAGCGTTGGTGAACAGCAGTTTTCAGCTCTTTCCACAGATTCTCGATTGGATTCAGGTCTGGACTTTGACTTGGCCATTCAAACACCTGGATACGTTTATTTGTGAACCATTCCTTTGTAGATTTTGCTGTATGTTTGGGATCATTGTCTTGTTGGAAGATAAATCTCCGTCCCAGTTTCAGGTCTTTTGCAGACTCCAACAGGTTTTCATCCAGAATGGTCCTGTATTTGGCTGCATCCATCTTCCCCTCAATTTTAACCATCTTCCCTGTCCCTGCTGAAGAAAAGCAGGCCCAAACCATGATGCTGCCACCACCATGTTTGACAGTGGGGATGGTGTGTTGAGGGTGATGAGCTGTGTTGCTTTTACGCCAAACATATCGTTTTGCATTGTGGCCAAAAAGTTCGATTTTGGTTTCATCTGACCAGAGCACCTTCTTCCACATGTTTGGGGTGTCTCCCAGGTGGCTTGTGGCAAACTTTAGACGAGACTTTTTATGGATATCTTTGAGAAATGGCTTTCTTCTTGCCACTCTTCCATAAAGGCCAGATTTGTGCAGTGTAAGACTGATTGTTGTCCTATGGACAGACTCTCCCACCTCAGCTGTAGTTCTCTGCAGTTCATCCAGAGTGATCATGGGCCTCTTGGCTGCATCTCTGATCAGTCTTCTCCTTGTCTGAGCTGAAAGTTTAGAGGGACGGCCAGGTCTTGGTAGATTTGCAGTGGTCTGATACTCCTTCCATTTCAAGATGATCGCTTGCACAGTGCTCCTTGGGATGTTTGAAGCTTGGGAAATCTTTTTGTATCCAAATCCGGCTTTAAACTTCTCCACAACAGTATTACGGACCTGCCTGGTGTGTTCCTTGGTCTTCATGATGCTCTCTGCGCTTTCAACAGAACCTTGAGACTATCACAGAGCAGGTGCATTTATACAGAGACTTGATTACACACAGGTGGATTCTATTTATCACCATCAGTCATTTAGGACAACATTGGATCATTCAGAGATCCTCGCTGAACTTCTGGAGTGAGTTTGCTGCACTGAAAGTAAAGGGGCCGAATAATTTTGCACGCCCCACTTTTCATTTTTTTATTAGTTAAAAAAGTTTCAAAAATCCAATAGATTTCGTTCCACTTCACAATTGTGTCCCACTTGTTGGTGATTCTTCACATAAAATAAAAAATTTATATCTTTATGTTTGAAGCCTGAAATGTGGCAAAAGGTTGAAAAGTTCAAGGGGGCCGAATACTTTCGCAAGGGACTGTACATCTCATCATTGGCCCCACCATGATTGGTAGGGGCCAATGAAACACCCTGGGATTTTTGAGAAACACCCTGGGATTGTTAATGACTACAGAGAGTCAGGACCTCAGTTTTACATCTCATCCAAAGGACAGCGCCTTTTTACAGTATAGTGTCCCCGTCACTATACTGGGGCATTAGGACCCATACAGACCACAGGGTGAGCACCCCCTGCTGGCCCCATTAACACCTCTTCCAGCAGCAACCTTAGCTTTCCCAGGAGGTCTCCCATCCAGATACTGGCCAGGCTCACACCTGCTGAGCTTCAGGGGGTTGCCAGATTTGAGCTGCAGGGTGACAAGGCTGCTGGGTAAATGGCATTGATGCCTAAATGGGATTCAACACAGTCTGACCCTTTGCCAGTACCTAAGGCTTGCCCTTTCTGATGCAGAAACTGCAGTCATGCAGTCTGGTTATGCTGAGCAATGTGATATGGTAGGGTTAAGCTAGCAGCAGGTGTAGATAAGGTGTTCCCTTGCCTGGGATCTTCTAGATCATTTCAGTCGATCCCTACCAGATCATTACACGCAGTTGACTAGCTGCTTTTTGGCAACTGGTCGTGCTACTGAGGTCTTGTGTCGCCCTGTGCTAATGAATATTTTGATCCTTTCTGCTACCCGTCGTCATGTTGCCACGGTGACGCGCAGACGCTCTGACTGGAGCTGCGGGGCCGTCCAGTTGGCAGGATATCGCACGTTATAGTTGACAACCAAAATTTTAAAAGTGAAATGGCGTCTCTTTTAGATGCGCTTTGGGAAGACAGGGATGTTCGATTCGATATTTCTCCACAGTAAGAATTGTTTATTTCCAATGTAGCGAGTATTTTCACCATAAATACTCCGTTTCGTTTTCCGATAGGATTAGCATTGTTTATCTCGATGTGGCGAGTAGCTACGGATAAGTGTCTTATGTGCTCTGTTGCAGCTTCGCTAATCCAGCCCTGTCAGCAGGATAAGTCTTTCTATATCGTTTTTATTTTAAGATAAGTGAAAGTACACATTCTCGCATTACCAAGAAATGCCTTCAATTACCGGATAAAGTGTAGGATAAAAACATTATTGAGGTTAAGTGGATTTCGTGCTACATTTAAGAACGGTAAAAATAGTCGTATCTTTAGTCTAACATCAAAGGGCCTAGTGTACTAACCTTAGTTTTCGACTTCATAAAGGCAGATGAAGGCGAGGCCAGGCGAGGTTTGGATAGATTGTCTGGATTCCATTGAAGACACGAAGGGAAATAATGGTGACAGAGGTAGGTGTTCCCCCGCGGTTAAACACCTGGGTGGCTGTGTGAAATCGGAGTTAATTACAGTTTTGCTTACTGAACATATTTTGCAGGAAGGCTTTTGGTGACCAATTTAAGAATCATTTGGCATTCTCTGGCTCTGCCCCGGGTCAATCTGTGTAAGTACTATTTGAGAAAGTGACCTTAATCGCAAAAGTTTACTTGCACCTGATATGCAGAAACGTAGTAAAACTATTGTAAGTTATTGATACAGGTTCTACTTTTTTCAAAGCCTAATTGTAAATAACAGCCATAGCTGGAGTTCAGAAACCTTGAGTTTTAGATGTTGAGATAGTGTATCTGCATATGTATTGTCAATAAACTGTTGTATTTGCAAGAGTGCTTTTGCTAAAGAGATCTCATAGTATTTCAGTACATATTCCAGGATTGTGTAATGTAGGGACTGTAATTCTTTGACATGCTTTAAATTTGCAATAGTAGCAATAAACCAACATATTTGATTTGTGTTTCTGCTTTGTGTTTAATAGCTGTAGGCTACAACTGTATTATAAACATCACAACAAGGACGGCTAATTCCGTGAGTACATCTTGTTGCTATCCAGCCTTTCTGTTTAGATCAGGTTAACTAATTTTCCCTTTTCTTTCCTGTGTTGTCTTTTTGGAGAAGGCATATAATTTATATCTTAATTCTAATGTGTAAAGCTTGTTTACCTTTAAACTTTAACTTGTTTGTCAACTTCATTGTTTTGTTTTAGAAACTGCGAGGGCAGACTGAAGCACTTTACATCTTAACTAAATGCAACAACACCCGATTTGAATTCATATTTACCAATGTAGTTCCTGGAAGTCCGAGACTCTTTACATCGGTTATTGCAGTTCACAGGTAATTTACACCTTCAGTTGTAAATTCATTATACACAGGGCAATGCTGACACTCGAATACAAACCTGAATACAAGTAAAAAATGAAAACATTCAAATATCTGACACTGGCCCCAGAGGTGGTTATGTTGTACGTAGCACAACCTACAAGGTGAAGTTTGAAATATGAATAATGAGCACTGCAGTGCCTCTTTTTAAACAATTTTCTGTATCAAAGTACAGAATGTACTATATCAATCCCATAACACTTTTTTAGGTTATAAAAGTAACATAATTACCAGTAAATTCCACTCTGATGTGAATCCTGATAAAAAAATATTTTATTCATCTCCGTTGCTTGCAGAGCATATGAAACTTCTAAAATGTACCGTGATCTGAAACTAAGAGGAGCCCTCATTCTAAACAAGCAGCTTAGACTTTTACCCCAGGAGCAAGTGTATGACAAAATCAATGGAGTTTGGAATTTGTCCAGTGATCAGGTATGTGTGGTCTTACACTCGAAATATAAATAAAAGAATATGCAGAGGCAAACAGAGTACTGTTTTATGAACACTTCTTATTCCAGTGAGGACTTTCTGTAGTTGTTAGAAACTTTGTATTATTCGCTGGTTCTCCAGTTCCAAATGTGTCTAATGTTAACAGGGCTCAAATGCAAATAATCGTTCACTCTTGCCTTGGTATTCCCTTACTGCTTCTTAAATTACATGGAAGACACTCCTCACCTTTCCCTGATAGCTAGTCTTAGGTTTATTTTTAACAACTTCCGGTGCAAGAATATACAACTACCCAACTGCTATTTTTAACTCTCCTTGTCCACATAATTTAGTTATACTCAGAATTCAGAAAAGCGCATAAAGATAAAAATGAGCCAACAAAATCTGTCAATTTTTTTCTCCCTGTATCAAGAATTCTAAAGTATATATTTTTTAGGGTAACTTGGGAACCTTCTTTATCACAAATGTGCGTATTGTGTGGCATGCTAACATGAATGACAGCTTTAATGTCAGCATTCCTTATCTGCAGATTGTAAGTAATATTTTTTTTATTAATCCAATTTTTAACTTTTAAATATGCAATGTGCTAGTTTGTTTAATGAAAATCATACAGAGTTTCCAAAGGTGATCACCCTGTGTAGCCTGTATGTATAGTGAAATTGTAATGCATTTATTATTTTGTTTAACTGTGCTCCACTCTTTAAATTAGAAAATTCTTATTCTTAATTTATATTGGATAGAGCATTATCTTGGTGATATAAATTGTTTTTTTTTTTTTTTCAAGCGTTCTATCAAGATCAGAGATTCAAAGTTTGGACTGGCATTAGTGATAGAAAGTTCTATGCAGGTAATCCTGGATTTACATCATGTATTTCCTACATTATATGTTGGTAGAATCATAAGTTCTTTATAATAAATACATTGAAAATAGACATATTAAATACTAGTAGGGACTACTACATCAATTACGTATGTACAGTATTAGAGAGGTTACATTTACTTCATGATTAACTTCTTGAAAACGAGATGGTTAATTCAAAGATATAAGTTTCGAACATATTATATCTGTTGCTCAATACCAACCTCAAGAGCACAAATTGCAGGGTTCGTGCAGGTACATCTCATCTACTGTACTTCCTCTGACAATGGCAGACAGCCTTTTGATGTTGTATTTTATAACCATGAAATAATCCATAATTTTTTGTTTGTAATTTCCTTGCTTTTCTAGAGCGGGGGATATGTTCTTGGATTTAAAATTGACCCTATTGACAAACTACAGGATGCAGTAAAGGAGATTAATTCATTGCATAAAGTTTATTCAGCTAGTCCTATTTTTGGAGTAGACTATGAAATGGAAGAAAAGGTAAGTCTTCATTTGCCTTCAGTGTAAGAGGTGAACTTAACACATCTGAAAGTAGTGTATTTAAAAATACTGTCAAGAAGAAATGGGCAACAATTATGGAGTTATAGTCACTGTATTAGAGATTATAGTCGCTGTTGAAGCGATACTCTATTATATGTTTATTTTTATCATCATAATTCCAGATTATGTTGCTTTTTCTCCTGGCCTTTGTATTTTTATTTGACTCAGTTGCTTTTGAGATCGGGCTATTTTCTGGTATTTGTATGTTACAGTGGTAGCAGGGTTTTTTTTAGTCCTTGGTCAGAACCAGGTTTGTGCCTTTTTAGCCCCAACCACTGGAAGAGCTGACAGTGGAACAGGCCCAGGATGATGTTGAAATAGAGCCAGATGAGCAGATTGATGCTTTTGCGGTGAGTATGCCGTTTTGAGAAAATCTCAATGGACAAATCCCACACACAAATAAGTAACTTACAGATGTATAAATCACAAGTAGTATGTACTTGCCCTGTGGTGCCATTTTCCATATGCATATACAGCACATACTGTACCAACCCTGATATACAGGGTTCTAAATTTGTCTGTACATTCATATATTTCTGAGAGCTGTAGAGGGGTAGATTTGGCTTTTGAATGTGTACCAACTTTGTACATGCAGTCTATGTACTGAATAATTTAATATTTGCCATGGGTTTTCTAATTTTAATAATAAGTGTTGAGTATATGATTACGTTTATGTTATATAGCCAGTTATAATGGTATAGCAAGATTATTTTAATAGAAGCAATTATAGGATATCAGTGTGGATGAGCAGTATCTGAATGTGTAAAGGGATTTTTATGTACTTTCTACTTTTTCAACTCATTCAGAATTCCAGGTTATAACAGTTATTTTACATTTGAAGATTTTCTCTTTCACCTTGTCTTATATGGACCGAAGACATTAAAAATACTTTAGGTCACTAGCGTTCTATCCTGAACATGGAGCTTGAATAATAATGCAGTTATTTTTTCTTGCATGCACGTAGATCTAAACTATTGTTGTAACTCTTTACATCTCACTATGTTAATTTCAATTTTTTTTTTCCAGGCGTACTTTGCAGATGGTAACAAGGTAAGGTTTAAAATATGCAGTTTTATTTTTACCTGTTAAATATGTTTATAGTAATTTTTCATTTCCTGTTGTATTGTTTATTTTTTGTTGAAAAGATTCAAGATCGGGAGCCTGTGTTTTGTGAAGAACTGGGGCTAGCTGTTGAGAAACTGAAAGAAGGGTTCTCTCTTCAAGGACTGTGGGAGGTTATGGGTTGATACCCTGAGCCACTGCTGAACGGACCAATAAGGCTTTCATCGTTAATTGTTCATGTACAAAATGTACAGTGTTTGAAATTGTAAAGCTATGGACTCTAGAGTATTTAATTTATTGCATTACTTGAAGAATCTGTGATAAAATATTCTAAAGATTTCAGCTGAGAGTAATTGTTTAATTTTGTATATAATATTGTATAGATCTGCACTTGTATTATTATTTTTGTGAAAGTATAGTTATTGGGTAGATTTTATAATTCTAGGCTATATTCAAAACATTATCTTTGAATAATAAATCATTGTAAGACATTACCTCAATTAAAACTTAATTATTCAAAGAAGTGAGAAAGTTTATGGTTTGTAGTATTTATTAAAATAAAAAATAGATAAAAAGATTTGCCCTAAACACTTGTCATTTCACTGTACACATTTCATTGGCACTGGCACCTGTGCATGAGGGGAACACTGTGTCATTTGTTGTTTTAAAGTAGTGAGTACACAAATACAGTGGGTATTTACAAATGAACCAGAGTTGCTGTACTGTTTCACAAATGGGAAAATAAAACTGTCAGCTGTTGTTTTAGCAGCTGCTTTCTGCACAGTTCATCGGGAAGGCTACTCTAAGACGAAGCCAGGGACATAGAATTAACAAGAATTTTGGCTTTAGTCACCTGAAAAGAAAATCCTGGCTTCAATCTACATTTATAGTGATGTAAGGCTCTCTTTTCTCAAATGATTCTAACACCGTATATCCAGTGAGTAGTCACTTCTCATTTTAAACCAGTGGTGGTTTACTAGGAACATTCTACACAGCTGTGTCATTTCCATCATTCTTCTTACTCAGATATTTATTGACTGATCTGATGTCATTGTTTTTCAGATTCTTGTTCTGTTCCAGGCAATGCTTGAAATGTTCAAATATTTGATAAGTTTGTATTTAAAGCTTTAAGAATGAAGCAGAGTTTTTACTGTTTTTTTTAATCTGTTATTGAAATAAATACATGGGTAATGTTTTCACTTACTATTCATTAATTCATACATTAGTCCTACACTGGAAACTTTAGATTTAATAGATTAGCAAAATGTTAAGGATGTTTGCTATAATTCACATCAAAGGATATCAAACAGAATGAGAAATAGTAAAAACTTAATATTGTAAAATGTGCTGGGCTCCAAATAGAATTAATAGAAATTGATTGTCTTCTTCGTTTCTTGTTTTGAATGATCTGTCCCTTATATTACTTTCATTACCAGTTACCTCGCTGAATTTGAAGAGTGTAATATACAGATACTTAGGACAAGAAAATCAACTGTACCTAAGAGAAACTTCCAAATACATATCTAGAAAAGTTACTCATATCCTTAATAATAAACAATACTATCTGAATTAAATGATTAATAGTTCCTATTGGAAAGATGAAGATAGGTCATTAATTGTACTCATTGTTATATAAATAGTTGGTCACTGATTTTTAGTCATTGTTATATAAATATGTATATGTTTCTGGATTTAACTGTTGTACGTCAATTCCCATAGTGACCAAAATCCACAGTTGCTTCTTTCAGTCTGTGACAGCTGCTGGAGAGGGACAACTTTCCAATTTGGCTAACCTGAATTCCTGCAGGCTGGGGTGTGTGGCTATATTTAGAGGGGTAGGATTAAATTGCAGGGGCTTCAGTCTGAGCACTGTGCATTGATCAGCCTTTTTCCAGCCAGACCAGAGTGCCGGCAAGTACTGGGGCCTTCACCTCTGTCTACAGCCCAGATTTCCTCAGAATGGATCTCACAAAAGACCTGAAGGAAGAGCTCCGTCTCTACCAGAGCACCCTGCTTCAAGATGGCCTCAAGGAACTCCTGGATGACAACAAGTTTGTTGACTGTACTCTCAAAGTGGGGGACAAAAGCTTGCCTTGTCACAGGTTGATTTTGGCAGCATGCAGCCCATATTTCCGTGAGCTTTTTTTTGCTGAAGAAGGGAAAGAGAGCAAGAAGGAGGTTGTTCTTGAAAATGTTGACCCCAAAATAATGGATATGATCGTGAAATACCTCTATTCGGCTGAGATAGAGCTCACAGATGAGAATGTGCAAGATATTTTTGCTGTGGCAAGTCGCTTCCAGATCCCCTCTGTGTTCACCGTGTGTGTGACTTATCTGCAGAAACGACTTGCCCCTAACAACTGCCTGGCCATATTCAGGTTGGGGCTTCTCTTGAATTGCCCAAGACTGGCTGTGGCTGCACGCGATTACATTTCGGATCGATTCGAGCTCCTGGCAAGAGAAGATGACTTTCTTCAGCTGGCCCCCCATGAGCTGTTCGCCATTATCGGTGGAGATGCGTTGAATGTGGAAAAAGAAGAGCTTGTGTTTGAGGCCGTGATGAGCTGGGTCAGAAAAGACAAACAGAACAGGGTCAAGAGCCTCAGCGAGGCTTTTGACTGTATCCGCTTCCGTCTCCTGCCTGAGAAGTACTTCAAAGAGCACGTGGAAAAGAATGACATTATTAAGTCAAGCCCTGAGCTGCTCAAGAAAATTCAGGTGATTAAAGATGCCTTCGCTGGAAAGCTCCCAGAAAAAGGGAAAACAGGTGAGGCTGGGGAAGGTGTGGTGAACGGCGACGTGGGAGATGAAGACCTGTTGCCTGGTTACCTTAATGACATTCCCAGACATGGCATGTATGTCAAAGACTTTGTCCTCATGATCAATGACACAGCTGCTGTGGCCTATGACCCCAGTGAGAATGAGTGCTACCTGGCTGCCATGGCACAACAAATTCCAAGAAACCATGTCAGTCTGATCACCAAAAGCAACCAAGTCTACATCGTTGGAGGTTTGTTTGTGGACGAGGAAAACAAAGAATTTCCCCTGCAGTGCTACTTCTACCAGGTAAATTATTTTTTGTTTTTTACAGGAAGAGCTCAAAACGAATAATTCCGCTGGAAATAGTTGAAATAGCATTCATAAAATGTTGTGAAGGAGATATTTATAGGATATGTCACTAGATCTTTTCAAAGTTGGGATGGAAAAGGAAATCATTAAGTTTAGTAGACTAATGATTTTGTGGATGAACTAAATTCATCCTTTTGGCATTATACATCAGTAAGGATTAATATAGTTTTGTGTAATTTGTTATTTGGGTATTGTCTTCTGCCCTGGGGTTATTGAGTGGGTTGGAGGAGAGAGTTAAATCCAGAGTCTCTGTGTGTGCCAGTACAAGTTGCTCTAATCAATCAATACATCGTTCCTGTGCGCTGTTACAGCTTGACAGTATTGCTGGTGAATGGATTGCTCTTCCTCCAATGCCTTCGCCCCGGTGTCTCTTTGGTTTGGCTGAAAGCGACAACCTCATCTTCGCGGTCGCAGGGAAGGACCTTCAGACGGATGAGTCTCTCGATTCACTGCTGTGCTTTGATCCTCAGTAAGTACAGAGGGCCGCCGTCCAGCGCATTGAGCCCAAGAGGCTAAAAACGTGCACGCAACTCGTAGCTCTTTCTGGGAGGGGAAAGGATCTCTTCTATGGCAACAGGTGTGGCTGGAAGGGTGTACTTCACCATGTAATGAAATCGAGTGTGAAAACTCTGTTTATGCTCGTGTTTGGCACTCTTGTTTTTTAATGTCATCCTTATCTGTCTTCCAGGGAGATGAAATGGAGTGAGAGCAAAAAGCTGCCAATTAAGATCCACGGTCACTCTGTGGTCTCGCATAATGGATTGGTCTACTCAATTGGAGGAAAGACAGATGACAAGTAAGGAGGAATGGAAGGGGGATGCAGCTGTAGGAGGTCTGAACCACTAGGATGTGAAACGATGATTATTTACCTCAATCCTTCGACTTCAGTTTCTGGGAAAAGAAATCGGCGTGCAATAATAAAAACTACTGAAAATAAACATGCAGAAAAGACCCAGCGTCCTCTGAAAATGTGTGCCCAATTCAATGAGAATGAATAGGATAAATCTCCTTGTGTGCAGCGATAAGCCTAAAAGACGTGATTAATCTTCGAAACAATTACACCCTCTTTTGCAGGAAAACCGTAAACAAGATGTTTGTGTACAACCCAAAGAAGTCGGAGTGGAAGGAGCTGGCTCCAATGAAATCTCCACGGGCGATGTTTGGTGCTGTTGTTCACAACGGCAAACTTTTTGTGGCTGGCGGAGTCAATGAAGACGGCCTTACCGCCGCGAGTGAGGTCTATGATTTTGCTAGTAACAAGTAGGTGTTTCAACAACCTCTTTTCCAATCTGAAAAAAGGTGAATCATGCAGAATTAGCTCTTCTGAATTTTGACTTTGACAGATGAATGTAATAATGTTAATAACGTTAAATACTGTATACTTATTCATGGTGTACCTTATTGTTTGGAAATTACATACTGCGATATGTCTTTTATTCACTTAAAGAACAAATATTACTGTCTTATACTAAGTATTGTGATTTACAGATTAGCAAAAACTCTTAACTCCTCTGTATTTATATTGTCAGGTGGGAGGCTATGACTGAGTTTCCCCAAGAGAGAAGCTCCATTAACCTCATCAGCAACGCAGGGTCTCTGTACGCTATTGGAGGCTTCGCCATGATTCAGCTTGAAAACAAGGAATTTGCCCCATCAGAGATCACCGATGTCTGGAAGTAGGTTTTTATTTCATTACCACTGGCGTAAACTATTTAAATGATGGACACCCTTTTTGCTCAAGACAGACTTGCTGTTAATCAGCATCCACACACATGATTGTCTGGATGAGAACTAAAATTAATTGAGTGGAAGTTTCTCGATAGCTTTAACATCAATTTTAGAAATAAGAATGGCGGTAGAGGCCTAAGTGTTTTTCCACCTCCAGCTCCCACTGCCTGTAGGATCTGTTGAGTTTTTTGTGCCGACGCGGGTGACTGATGGGGTTGCCCTTGTCGCGACAGGTACGAGGACGACAAGAAGCAGTGGAGCGGGATGCTGAGGGAGATCCGTTACGCCTCTGGAGCTTCCTGCCTCCCCATCCGCCTCAACGTCACCAAGATGTCCAAGCTGTGACGGCCCTCCTGTGCTTCCGAAACGAGCGCTTCACACGAAGGCTGAAGAGCAAGTCGCCGTCCAGCCTAGATGTATTTTCTGCACGTCTTTTGAATGTTTTTAACACTTGGGAGATTTAACTTTTAAGTTTTCCATCCTCCAATCTTCATCTGGCTAAGAAATATGTTATAGGCTGAAAAACCGTGCTGCCTAACAGCATCCCTTGTGTTTTTAACATCAATCTTCCCAGCACTAGACAAAGCTGACAGTTAAGAAACACATTTGTTATAAATGAAGTAGAAACAGTACTTGTGACTTATATATTGCCAGATATATCAAACTGTATTTTATGTTGCTTTGATTTTTTTTTGTAAAATAAACAATTTAAATTAATATAAAGCAATTTGTTTGAGTATTGTCCACTTTATAGCCAGATCCTGTCAATTCTCAGAAGCTAAGCAAGGATGTCAGTGGTCAGTAGTAGACTGGGAGACTTCCAGGGAAAATGAGGTTGCTGCTGCACCTGGTTCCAGTGGGCTAGTAATTACCAATCTACCTTTTGGACCAGAAACTCCAAGCCCCGAGCCAGTGTCCCAGTACCATGAGCAGGGACACAGTAAGAGTAGCTGTATTTCAGCTAAAATGTTAAACTGATGTCCCAAATACTCGGTCATTAAAGATCCGATGACACTTTAGAGTAGGGGTTCTGACTGGTGTCCTGACCAAATTCCACTGTGTGTTTGTACAGTGGCCTTCCTAAAATTCCCCCTTAATTCAGTGAAGCAGTTTGTTCATGTCACTTCCTCTCCGCTATGTTGCTACAGATTGTAGTGGGACTGCTGGCACAAGTGTATCAACCAGGTGAGTGCAGTATTTCAGAGTAAGTCCCCTTCCATGTGTAAAGAGCTCTGGAAGTAAAAGCATTCAGTGAATGTAAGGATTATTACTAAGCACAATCACTCCAAGACACCTTTTCCTAGCCTTCATGGAAATCAGAGCTAAAATGTAAGCTTTCTAAATTTCCATGCTTTGCGTTTTGTAAGAAGGGGCTAGTGGCATGGTTCAATCCTAAGAACATTTTAGTGTATTCAGGCATAGAAGAGGATTAAGCAGTACATATGTAAATGATTCTTCAAAAGAGACACCATTTACCTGCATTCTGAGACAACATAAATGCAGAGCTAGTAGGCAATTTGACATCTAAAAGTTCTGTACCAGTAACATAAAAAACATGGATAAAATGATAGAAATTATTTTAAAGTAAGTTCTTAAGTGAAGCTCATTTCTTATAGCAGTAAATATGCAAATCTCTCTTCTTTTCACCCCACTCATCTGCCTCTTGGTCACTTCTCACTCTGCACAGGAGTCCCAGCGTCCTTGTCCTGTGGCCACGGGGCTGAGCCTCAGTCAAGACCAATCTAAATAGTCAATAAATACTCTCAAATGCATCTAATCCTTGGGGACCTTTCTTCCTGTGAATTTTAAAAAACGTTTAGAAACAGCTGGAGATTAAGATAAAACGTGTAGTCTACTAAAATATAGTACGTGAAGCAGTGGTTCATACTGTATGTGAAATTGCTTTAACTTCACATAAGACAACAAAATAAGAAAGAACCATCTTAACTCATTCTGCCCTCTATAGAAGGACAGAAAATGGAAGAAGTAAAATAATGCCGCTTTCAAGAAAAATAGAACTAATTTTTGTTCCACACAGAATGATAGTCAGAATTAAAAACAAGTCTTTTATTATGATATGAAAACTGAATCCATTTAAGAATTTTCTGAAAATATCTTCTTTCGTAGGTATTCTTTCCAAGCGTCCCGTGTTGAGAGTTCCATTGAATTCCATTCAAAGTGAGGAATCTGTTTAAAATAAAGAAATTAAGTCAACAAAATAAGATGATCTTGTTAGTTTTGAACCTTAGTTTCAAGATCAGAGGTTTATTTTCGAAACTGCAATGCAGAAGAAACAACATTCCTTTACCAAAGACACTATATGTTATTTGTCCTGTAGCGCAGAACATTACAGTTTCTGCTCACCTGAGCTACATTGTATCCCAGGATCTCTAGGTGCCTCTTTCTCATCACAGCCTCTCCTTTCATGTGACGGGAATTTTTACAGAAGGATTTAGAGTCAAGGAAATCCACAGCAACACTGAGGAGAAAGCACAGGAAAGAACACTTTCTGATAAAGAAGTCATCCAGTACTAGCAGGTAACATTCATTAAACTTATTCACACTTTTGTACTGGTACCTTGAGATGATACTTTATATATGTAATGATTTCTTCTGGAAAGTGTAGTCTGAATTTGTAGTCTGTTTTAAAAAACGTTAAATTATAGCCAGCAGCCATATCACCCTGCAGCTCACAATTGGCAACCCACTGAAGCTCAGCAGGTGTGAGTCTGGTCAGTACCTGGATCGGAGACCTCCTGGGAAAAACTAAGGTTGCTGCTGAAAGACGTCTTAGTGGGGCCAGTAGGGGGCGCTCACCCTGCAGTCTGTGTGGGTCCTAATGCCCCAGTATAGTGACGGGGACACTATACTGTAAAAAGGTGCCGTCCTTCAGATGAGACACAAAACCGAGGTCCTGATTCTCTGTGGTCCTTAAAAATCCCAGGGTGTTTCTGGAAAAGACTAGGGGTGTCACCTCAGCGTCCTGGCATCCATTGGTCTTTACCAGTTATGGCCTCCTGATAATCCCCACTGTTCTCCTCCCCACTGATAGCTGATGTGTGGTGAGCATACTGGCGCACTATGGCTGCCGTTGGATAATCCAGATGGGGGCTACACATTGGTGGTGCTGGAGGGGAGTTCCCATTACCTGTAAAGCGCTTTGAGTGGAGTGTCCAAAAAGCACTATAAAGTGTAAGCTATTATTATTATAAAAAGTGAAGACACTGCTCTTCATTAATGCGTGTTTGTAAAGTTGAGCTGTGTGGAGATACGCGAGACAAAGTCTGCAATGAAGGACAGCACAGTGGCGCAGAGGTTAGTATTGCTGCCTCGCAGTCTTGGGGCCCTGGGTTTAATTCTGGACCTGGGGTACTGTCTGTGTGGAGCCTGTATGTTCTCCCTGTGTCTGTGTGGGTTTCCTCAGGGTGCTCCAGTTTCCTCTCACAGTCCAAAGACATTCTGGGAAAACTGGCCCTGGAGTGAGTGTGTGCGTGGCTGTGTCAGTGTCCTGATTTGCAGCCATTGCTTGCTGGGATAGGCTCGGGCTCCCCCATGACCCTGAATTATGGTTAGAAAATGGATGGAGGATAGATTGGCGATGGAGGACACTGTAACGTTAAAGGCCTACCGCTGAGCTCCCGGCGGAAGTTCACTTCTGTCGTTCACAGGACTGCCAGGACCCCACTGCACCTTCCCTTCTTCTGTGATCAGCAACCTGCTGTGCTCCACGTAAGGGATAGGCTTCTTGTTTCTGTCCAAGATGCATTCAAATTCTGGAGGAACAGTCATCCAGGGTATTAGTCTAGAGACTGTGGACTCCCATAGCAGAGAGCAAATTCTGGATATTTACAATTAAGAGAAAACAGACTAAATTTCTAAAGTGCTGCTCGTTTTAGAAATATGAGTCTTCTGTGGTTTAAATGTATGCTACAGGCAGTACTGCATCGACCTGGATAAATTCAATTACATTTCTTGGTATTAATTTCATATGAAGCAAAGTACACTAGTTCCAAAGGTAATATTATACAACTTACCGACTACATAGAAATAAGGCGTGAGTACAGACACTTTGGCATAACTCATTCCTCCTAGAATCTCCCCCAGCATCTTATGAATTTGCTGCTGGACTGCAGTGACAGAACCATTACCTGCGACAATACAATGTTTTTGCAAAATGTTAGCCTTCAGGGTGAAACATTTGCAATTGAAGCGAAAGGACGATGCTGCTGAAGATCTCGAATGAGCCTGACTCTGACTCTTTGGACAGAAACTGACACACAGGGCATGTTCCGTTTTTTTCCCTTTTCAGGCTGGTCTTTGGCAAGGGCAATAGGTGGAGCACAGATAAAGGCAAACCCCTGGAGCTCTCCGTTATCAGACCGAAACGTGGAGAAATGCAATGGGACCACTGCTAGGGCGGTCAGCCAAAAATGCGTAAGACAGTGTTACAAGGCAGAGCTCCAGCAAGGCAAGCCAGGGGTCTCCCGTGTCGCTGAAGCAGAACAGATGCTCTCCCAGAGCACAGATTGGGTGCTGCAGTCCAGACATTGCTTGGCATCCAGGAAATCTCCTTATGTCAGTGTCACACTACACGACTTTTCCCAGGATTTTCAGTCGTAGCCTTCATTTACATAATCGTAAGAGAATCACAGCGAGTTGTAGAGAGTCTCAGTGCACGCCAATTACCATCAGTTGTGTAGTGTGACACCCCCAGTGACTCCCTCATAGCACTCTTAATAGCCCCTACAACTCTCTGCGGCTCGCTACGATATAATCAAACTGGTTTGATTTTCTCGTAGTGAGTCGCAAGTCGTAGGGGTGGGCAGTGAGCCAGATGTGTACTTATGACATAATGTGCCCATTATATCACAAGTTATAGAGCAACACTTATTTGTTTAAAATATTTGTGTTGAAGGTGTTTTATATTTTTAACTGTTTTATTTTTGTAAATGTGTTATATATTTATAAAGAAGAATTACATTTTTGAAGATGTTTATTTGTGGAAAACATTTCACTTTAATATAGAGCTTATGTCAATAATTAATCCTCCAAATGCAATCATGTCAGAAATCTATTTACTTTCCATCTTGTATTACAGTATGATCAGGGTGATACCACCATACCTCTGGCCTTAATTGAAAGTAGTAATACAAGAGTATGTTCAAGACTGATTCTTTGCATTTGCCTTTCCCACTAAATCTGTAAATGAGGTGATGAACTGGAAAGCTCAGGAGACCTCTACAGGTAGGTTGTGAAACAGGGATAGCTGTCATGGTACAATATTAAATTTAACAGCTTCAAATCTAGAACTCTACAAAGCAAAGTATATTTAATATGGCTATATTCTCTTTGCATTTTAAAGTCAATGGGATGTAATGTAGATGAAACAGGTTTCAATTGGTCTGATTGGTAGACATCATGTAACAACTTGTTTTTTCACATTCAGTTTCTCCCCTAAAATTTCAAAATATTCCTTTAGGATTGCCATCGCTCCATTAAAACAGGTTGAGATATTATCTACATAGAGTGCACAGACGATTCTTATGATCTTGCCCATTTATATTTATACAACCTCAAAAGCATGTAGTTATTTGTTTCATTTCAACAATTTTCTCCCAAAAGTTCTAATTCGGATTGTAGTTCAATAATATTTGAGCTCTTTGAAATTCGTCCCATAGAAGTTAATTTCAGTATGTTTCCTCCGAGTACACCATTAGGTCCTACAGTAATACTGCATGGTCTGATGCAGTACATTCCACAGTCTCAGATATGTACTTATTGTAAATTAAATTCATTAAAATAATCTATTCTACTGTCAGAGAGTGAGGCATGGGGAAGTGTGAACATTCCCTCCCTGAAAGATATAAACTCCTACACCCACCCAAAATTCCAAAGTCCTCCATAAATCTATCAACATATTTGATTAAAACTTTACAGGTTTGTGAATTACTGTTGCAGATGGTCACTTTTAGATGGGAGAAATTCAAATCAAGCTCTCCCAGCATCTCCAGGGCTTTTATTTATTTTTTTAATATGTTCTCACTTCTTGGATTGTGCACAGCTGTTAAGCAAAGCAAGTGGATACTCCCGTATTCTCTCTTTCACTAGGAAAGCTCCACCTTCCTTATCTCTAACACCTTAGTATTCAAGATTAGTGGTACTAAAAGGCATCAAATGGCTGTCTGTACACAGATACATGAAGGTACAGTACATAAGAATTCCCCCAGGTCCCGGGTAGGTCTTGGTAGCTCCTGTCCTGCCCTCAGGCTCTCGGACTTACCTTTCTTCAGGAGCTGCTGGCAGTATCTCTCGTGGAACCAGGGGATCTGGAATTCTGGGCATTCTAAGCTGACGGCTCTGTTCAGCTCCATCAGCCTCAATCTTATTCGCATGTTCAGGGCGTCAGGAAGAGCTGCCATTGACAAACAAAGCCTTGTTAAAACAGGGGCAGGGGAGATTTAAATCCAGGTCTTACAACTGCTCCCTACTGTTAGTAGTAAGTGAGGGCTGAAAATGACTCTCTGTCAATATTTAAATCTTTCTTATGACATCACTCCTGTATTTACTTTTTCACCTTTTGGGAAGTGCCATATAGTTTACAATGGTGTGGTTTCCTGAAAAGAGATTTTCCTGCCTGGGTTATTTCAATCCTTCAAAGGCTAATGAAAAGGTTCTCTTAGTGGGTACCAGTAGGTTGCATTCTCTCAGTCCTACAGTGTGGCTGGATGTTCTCTCAGAAATCAAGCAGATAGTTAAAAGTATTATTTTTACTAGAAATAAGAAAACTCTTTAGAACAAAAATTCAAACAGAAGTCTTGTTCATTTAGGACTCAGCAATAAAAGTATTGATGGAAATTGTTTGCTAATCTTGTTTGCTAATAAATCTGCCAGAGATTCAGACCATGGCTCAAGACAGAAGAGAGAATACTTGGTTTCATGGATAGTGGATAAAGGTCACTTTAAATCTACATCAGTCAATGACTAACAATAGGTTTTCCGTAATGGTGCTAGGCAAAACTCAGAACATAACCAAAATGAAATTGGAGCCCCCAGAAATTCCAGTTCAGACAAAACAAAAAGTGGTTTACGAACTTTCTAACTGTGCGTCCAGCTTAGCCAAGAAATCCACATTAAAGATTTCTCGAATCACATCTTCTGGGAAGCAATCAGCCACTGCCAAAGAATATGCCAGCAGCACCAGCAGGTGGGGATCAAACGAGCCTGCAAAACGAAACATCCATCAAAAACTAAAAATGAAACTGCATTTTCCTAACATAACTGCATGATCACTGCATGGATCCTGTTGGCAAAAAAAATGTACCAGAAATGCTTTTTACTCCCTCTTCCCTGCTTCTTTGTGGATCATTTATTTCTACATTATTGTTAATAATGTTAACAATAGCACACTAGCAGGTAGGAGTACATACAACACTCTATCAGAGATTGTGTCTAAAATAAAGAGGGAGAGGGGAGTAAATTGGGTCATGTCAACGAAATATCACAAAGGGTAGAGAGAACTAGACTCCAGGTCTTCTCTGGAGGTGCAAAAATGATTAACACTAGCTGTGGACCTTTGCAGTCAGACACAATCAAGCCTGCTATACTACAAGAGGTGTCATCTAGATTGTGGTATAGCTTTTTCCAGGCTGCAAGTAGTCTGGCAAAAGTAATTTTTGTACAAGTCCACCTTAAAAACCTTGGAACAGAACAAGTAAAGGTTTATTCCATGCAGAAAAGAGAAGAAAATAAACAATCTTTCGGCTGTGGAGCCTTCTTTGGGTGTGTAGCTCCACAAGCAAACTGCTGTGTTTCTTTTCTTCTCTTTTCAGATTGGAATAAACCTTTACTTGTTCCTTTGATGCCTACACATGCTGACGCAGCTCCCTACTTGAACTACTTCAGACCTTGAAAAAGACTACTTACTTATATGGGGTCTCAAGTGCTGGATGCAGGCGTCGAAAAACTCGTCACCTTGTGGGGGATCATAATTCAGTACAGTGAAGGGGAGGATGGTGGCATACATTGCTGAATAATGAATCTGCAAATAAATAAGCCAAGATCCATTCATTCATTTCCTGACTGCTTTATCTGGTAGGGTCACGGGGAAGCAGGAGCCTATCAGGCAAGCAAAGGGCACAAGCAGGGATACACCCTGGATGGGACAACATTTCATCGTTGCGCACACACACAGACACAGACACACTCACACAAGGGCCAATTTTCCCAGAATCCCATTAATCTACCAGCATGTCTTTGAACTGTGGGAGGAAACCAGAGCACCTGGAGGCGAACATGGAGAGAACACACTGATGGCACCCCAGGTCCAGAACTGAACCCAGAGCACACAGCAATGCTAACCACAGCTCCACTGTGTTACTCCATTCACCAAGATATCCAAGATGCCATAATCAGTCGTATGGGTGCAGGGGAGGATAAGAACACAGATGAACATGTCATCTAGTGAGGTTCTACTGATTTATCCAGGCTGCTGTTGAAATGATACTCGTACCTTTTCAATGTGCTCCATGCTAACACTGGCAATTCTGTCCAGCAGCGGTGTGCATAGGTGGTTGGTTCGGGTCAGGAAAACTGCCAGTTCAGGTACATTGCTCCAAGAGATCTGATCTATCAGCCGCTGCAAACTGAGCATGGTCTCTTCGAGCAGCACCTCCTCAAACCACTCCCCGGGAACGTACTTGAGCTCTTCCAGCAGCAGGTCCAGACTGTCCGCTTTCCGCAGCCTCTCCAGCCCGCAGTGGTTCAGCTTCTGGAGCAGCTTTACGTACACTCGGGGCATCACGTGCCTGTAGGAGGGGTCGTGGCGCACCCACTTGGCCATGGCGGTGGCAAAGGTGTTGAGGTCGCTGAGGTTGCACTGCGGGAGGAGATCATCCACACGGGAGGTCACCTCCTCATCCAGCCGGGGGGAGGGGAGCATGGAGAGCACTCGGGTCAGCATGGTGACCTCATAGGGAAATACACTGACCTGCAGGTGACTGGAAGACAGAAGCACACATTAGTACCCGTAGCTCATAGGTATGAGGGGTCAGGCCTGTGGACCGTGTAGGCCGCGCGTACGAGGGGTCAGGCCTACGGACTGCGTAGGCCGCGCATACGAGGGGTCAGGCCTGTGGACCGTGTAGGCTGCGCGTACGAGGGGTCAGGTCTGCGGACTGCGTAGGCCGCGCGTACGAGGGGTCAGGTGCTGCGGACTGCGTAGGCCACGCGTACGAGGGGTCAGGTGCTGCGGACTGCGTAGACCGCGCGTACGAGGGGTCAGGTGCTGCGGACTGCGTAGGCCGCGCGTACGAGGGGTCAGGCCTGCGGACTGCGTAGGCCGCTCGTACGAGGGGTCAGGCCTGCGGACTGCGTAGGCGGCGCGTACGAGGGGTCAGGCCTGCGGACTGCGTAGGCGGCGCGTACGAGGGGTCAGGCCTGCGGACTGCGTAGGCGGCGCGTACGAGGGGTCAGGCCTGCGGACTGCGTAGGCCGCGCGTACGAGGGGTCAGGCCTGCGGACTGCGTAGGCCGCGCGTACGAGGAGTCAGGCCTGCGGACTGCGTAGGCCGCGCGTACGAGGGGTCAGGCCTGCGGACTGCGTAGGCCGCGCGTACGAGGGGTCAGGCCTGCGGACTGCGTAAGCCGCACTTACGAAGGGTCAGGCCTGCGGACTGTGTTGGCCACGCATACGAGGAGTCAGGCATCCAGACTGTGTGGGCTATGCCGAGGTGGAGTTA
Organism: Lepisosteus oculatus; assembly: GCF_040954835.1. Lineage (NCBI taxonomy): Eukaryota > Metazoa > Chordata > Actinopteri > Semionotiformes > Lepisosteidae > Lepisosteus > Lepisosteus oculatus. Next base: position 15,859,281 of record NC_090707.1, read on the forward strand.
GATCTCTGGATTGTGTAGCACCTCCACTCACACACAGTGTTTTCATTCTCAAAAGGCTCATTACATTAAATAAAGTCCTTCATCTTCACCAAGAGTTACGAGCATCTACAGGTGTGAGCCTACCCAGTATCTGGATGGGAGATTTTTATTACCTCACTAGAAAACACCTCAGCTTCGTGAGTAACTCTGGATTCTGGTAATGCAGCAGAATCAGAACCTGAGTAATCCTAGCAATCTCCACGGGTTTGTATCCTTCCAAGTTCTTGGAAAAGATTGTCCCAATTCTAGAAAAAAAAAATTATAAGAGCATGAATAAAAACCAATCTTACAATTTTCTAATTCTATGTGTCCCAAACCAACTACCCACTGTTATTTATTTGGGCAAGAGTTAAATAACTTCACTTCTAAGATTCCCTCGGTCATACTCATATGCAATAGAACAAAACTCAGCTCCAACATGTTATTATTGCACACTATTCACACCACTTTCTTGTAATTCAGCAAGACATATGAATATGAATTAACTTCTATGCAATCAGTAGAAGTTGAAGACCTAATTGCCACACAGGGTTACTAACAAAGTTGACTTGCTTGTTAATCAGCTGCAGGTTTCTGCACTCCATTTCCTCCATAGTTTCTGCAAGTGCCAGTGCCTGCTGGGAGTTCAACTCTTCAGCCAATAGCAGCGCAGAACTTTCCAACCTACAAAACAAGGAACAGTATTGTCATGCTGGCACTAACACCAGTTTCGGTTCCATACTAACACCGACTCTATGCACAATATGCCCAAACATATACGACTTGTATTCTTTTAAGAAAAAGAAGCTTGCCACATCCATCTCCTTTTGCAATTTGTTCTAACACTAAAGCAATTCAACTTTATAACTTAGGATTCAGGTCATGCAAGACCAGCACTGCTGCAGCATAATCTACACAGTAGTACATCTGTCTGTACATTTTCAAGTACCTCTCCCTGGTCTCCTGCCCAGCCATGGGTCCAAGCGCAGCAAAGAGTCTGGTAAAAGACACAGGATCGGTGCAGGAATCGAGAAGCTCGGAAAGTCTCCGTTTAGCAGCCAGTCGAAAGTCACAGTTATTGAACTGCAGAGACTGATAAAGCCCGAGGATGATGCTGATGTTTTCAGCATCCAGATCCTTCGCACTGCGCAAGAGGATTCTGTTGCACTTCTCCATCAAGGGCCTGTAGCTGTGCTTGACGTTGCGCAGGAACTGTATGACTCTTCTGGGAGTGTTGAAGTGGATGGGACCCGTGGTGTCCAGGAGGAAATCCATCTTCTGGATGAGAGCGTCCCGCAGCCTTGGAGACACAAGAGCTGAGACGCCGATCATCAGAATGGACAGAACCCTGCAAACATACAAACACCCTGGAGCTCACACACAGAAGTGGTACGTCAAAGTCTCCACCGTGGGGACTTCTATTTAGGCCAACACAGGCCAGAGATAAAACATGGCTGTATGGATATTCTAAAGCTAGAGCAGTAGCACAGACTACGTCCAGCCGGCCTATTTAGTGTAGTTTAATTAATGAAAGGAATTTTGCATGAGAAAACGTAGATTTACCGGTAAGAGTAAAATATTACTAAGGAGGCTCCCAGTCTTGATTTGATCTCTTGTACTGATTTCAGTTTTCAATAAAACTGAACTTTATTTTCTTAAATCTCTGATGTTCTACGTGACTGCAAAGTGAACAGAAAGATCTCCCTTAATTGTCACGTGTTTTTGCTTCACTTCTGGTTGGACAACCTAGTCTGAAATCTCCTGCATAAACTGCTCAATTGGTGCCTGAAGCTTCAAGTGTTTAACAAAGAAAAAAGATCATTTGAATTGCTCACACAGGTAGACCACTGGGTTGCTTTCTTTCTGTACAGCACAGTACAAACTTACACGTGCGGGCAGACTTAAGAACGTCAAAGAGTAACACTGAAAGGGAAAGATAACATGCCTTTCTCATTAACCAAACTTGTAACTGTATGATGTTCCTAGTGCACACACACCTGGCATCTTTTACTGAGTCCAATTTCTGCCTTACAATCTCAGTGATTTCTCCCATTAGAGGGCTAGAGTTCAGGTGCTGGTCATTTAAGCAATTTGCAAACTTGGACAGCGGGGCCATTGGTAACCTGTAAAGAAACAAGCAAATTTTTATTGTGAGAGATCCCATTTTAAGATTCTGTTTGGAATTTAATATATTTTGTTGTTAGATTTCAGAAAACAATACTTTCAAGAAGGAAGAAGCAAAGCACACTTGGTGTGCTGGTTCAATTGAGAACTCTAAGCAATAGTACAGTAACTTGAACTGAAGCAGAAATATTAGTGTTGCTATATTGCTTAACAGACCTCATCCATCGTCAATACTCACCTGTCTATTCTGCGCCATCCTTCTGTAACAAGTTCCTGGACCAGAGAGTCATGTGGTTCCACACTCAGCCTTCAGGTAAAGCAATTAAACAATGTGATGTAGTACTGCAGTGATGTTGTACAGATACTGAGTACTTCATGGTGACACACAAAATTGGACATAAAACAGGAAAGTCAATTACGAATTACCATGTTGTGAACAGGTGTTAATCTCAGAGCAGACAAAATGAATTACATCACATTATTCTGAGCTCATTTCCACATCCCAGTCTTTCTTAAATTGCGCTTAGGGATGATTATTACCATTAGTAATCTGGACAATAAAAAGAGATAACTTATACTATCTGCCTTGTGCTTTCTCTTTCGAGATTATTTTGTAAATGTTAATATGGAAAGAAAAAGCAGTGGTATCGATTGGAGGGAGTTAGCTGTCAATAGCAGATACCGTCATAAAGATTAAGAGCAACCCATAACCGAGATTGGCTCGGGCCAGTTTAATATACTTGCTCTTTATCTACGTGAAGCAGAGGACACAAATTAAAACTACATTGAAGTGCTTTTAACTCTGAGAACAGGAGGCTCCTCTCTACACAGAGGGCGGTGTGTGTCTGGATCATGTTGTCAAGGCCAATATTCTGGTTTATTCCAGGAAATAATTAATAATAATAATAATTATTATTATTATTATTATTATTGTTATTATAAATAATAACAGTTCCTTCTTCTTTAGAAGAGTCTTTACTTAACTGGTTCCATTCTTTACCCCTCTGCTCCTATTGTATTTAGAACCACTATTGTATTCTCACCGTGTTGACCTAGTGTATTTTTTATTGTTTATTTTTAATTGTTGTTGTTGCTGCTGTCATTCTGTAAAGCACTTTAAGAAGCCACCTTTAGGGGCCCTATAGAAAATAAAGTGTATTATTGTTGTTATTATTATTAAATAACTGATGGAGATCAATGAGCTAACAAAAACCAAATGAGCTAGATGGAGTTAATGTTCCTTACTGGGCACACAGCTGGCCGAAGCCAAAAGCAATGACAGCTACACTGACGATCTTCGTTGTCAGAAACTCGCTCAGGAAAGTAAGGCGAAGCTGCTTTGTGCTCTCCCTTGAACAGCGTTCGGTTTGTTCCCCACCCGCAGAGCCTGGCGTCTCACCTGAGCACGTTGTACAGCATGTCCACGAGCTCGCTGTCCGGCAGCTGCTCCACCTTGTTTTCCGCCAGCACGCACAGGGCGAGGAACTGCGGGTGAGTCCTGGTAAACTCCAGGGTGCGCAGCATCTGGGGCTTCTCCTTCTGGAACTGCCAGAGCCGGCTCACGGCCAGGCCCACGTGCGCCGCCGACAGCTTGGCTTTGTTCCTGCCCACGACGTCCAGCACCTGCTCCTCGCTCCCGCTGGCGAAGAGCTGCTCCAGCACCTGATCGCTGCCTGCCACCCGGGGGTGCAGGAGCCTCCAGGAGGAGCGACACACACTCCGCAGCCGCAACATGGCCCCGGCCCCTGTCCCCCCCCCCCGCTAGCGCGTGCCGAAGGAACAGACCGCCGTGCAGGTGCTCATCTCAGGCTGGTGAGCTTCACAGCCAAGTCTGTGCCCTGCTTCACGGATCCAAAGACCTCAGAAAACAGCCTAAACCATTCTGGCCCAGCAGATTCTGGAACACGAGACAAAAGGGAAACAAAAACAGTTACAATTACATACCTGTCGTGGCAAGGAAGCATTCATACAACGTCCAAAGGCGAGGAAGTCTTTTCTCCGTTAGCAATAAAGAGCAAACACACTGCAAACCTTGAGAGAATAACAACTGTAGGGTATTTGCATATAGTTTATCAGATGTTGAGGTTAAAATAATCTTGAATGAAACTTAATTAGGATTTAATCACACAATTCATTGGCCCAAAGTCTAAGAAAGACCACTACAGGCCCAACTATTGACGATCTTTCAGGCAAATGTCGGATGAGATCTTTTTGGTTGAATAAGCTGCAAGCAAACGAATGAGCGAAAGACCTCCCACCTGTCTTGTTCTCACGTACTGTAAGTATTCATAGTCCTTAAAGTTACTGTCAGCTCTGTTACCGCCTGTCTCAATAACGAAAGAGAGACTCAGGCACTCAAGTAAAGATCAGGAGAACATGCAGTTAATTAACAGAAAATAGGAAGCACTTTTTTAGATAAGAGAACTTTTCGGTCCAAAACAAATTACACAGCCATGCTGTCAGAGCTATAACCAGTAGGAAAGAGCAGTAAAGTATTTCGAGAATGATTACACTGTAGCAATTTAAAAAAGCAAGGAGAGTCAAACTCCTCTCAGTTGTAACCTTTCCTGTACTGTGCACCAAGGCAAGGCAGAGATCACTGTCTGCATATGATCTCTAAGAGTACTGCACACAGCTCACCAGGGGAACTGGGGGAAACTGGTCGACCTTCACCTGCAGGTGGGTTACACTATATGGGACTTAAAACAGTAAACTGGCAATTAAAGACCGTGATGAAACACAAGGTAAAACATTAAAATATCACCACCGCAAGTAAAATTAACGACCATAACAGGTCGCTTTTTAAAAAATAAAAATAAGACTTTTAATCTAATGATTTCAGTTTTGGGCTAAAGGTAAACTGTTCTCAACTTCACAAGCAGAGAGCAGTCGTGCTATTCCACGTTCTGTTACTAGTAAATAATTTTCTTGTAGCTGCTGTTCAGCTGAAAGTTTGAAAAAACGAAGCAGAAATACAGCAATCCTCGTTGATTTGTAATCTACAGGTTAGTTTATTATTTATTAATTCGGTTTATTTCAAGAGCTGGTCCAAGACACACTACCCTCTTACTGTACTGTGGGCTTATTCGCCTTGTTATGGTCAATGGACTTTTTTGTATCTCAAAAAATACTTACCGAAACATAAAAAACAGGTTAAACATCCCGACAGCGAGCAAATTATATTTACCTTTACGTAAACCAGTTTACGGGTAGATCACTTGCCTGTGTGCAGGGTTTCGCATACAGATAGCTACACTACAGCAGATGCTAACGTGCTTGAGACGCACGTGTAAAGAGTCAGGTTAACATTCTTGTGCCAGACATCTTTCACGGCACTGTGGTCAATTACAGATTTCAAAAAGATAACGTCGTGTTTAAATTACCTGGATTTTATCTGCAAATAAAATGCAATTCAACAAATTCCTATTTCTCGAATGTCACCCTTATTTAACTGCAGAAAGTACCATCTTCCTGCCACAAAATGGCCCGTCATGTAACATTGTTTCAGGGACTATCGCTATTTTAAAACATCATAAAAAAGTTGTACCCCTCAATGTAATTGATAACAAAGGTTAACAGAATTCGAGACGCAGAAAACATGTTATGAGGAATTGTGCAAAGCAAGCATTCCCCTTAGTCGTATTTTATTAATACTATATAAGGAAACAACAAACGTTGAACATTCTAGATGACCCCTTTTTCTTTACAGTAACCTTTCGAATATACACGCCTATAAAAGCATCCATTTAAAAAATATTGTGGCCATCAACCCAAATTATACGGTACCTATATTATATAAAAAGTTAGAAAAATGTTTTATTTAAAAGTGAATTGTTTTGCCTCGGGGATGTTTGGGTTTTAATATCATACAAATATTTGTCATTTTTATTTAAACTTAGATGGACAACTTTCAATTTGCACTTTTAAAGAACGTTATTGTAAAGTATTATAACGAAAAATGCCGGAATACTGTTTTTACAGGTGAGCAATGAAAAGGATAAGCTAGTAAACAGCTGACCTTTTGTGACAGTTTTCTCATTTTTTGATTCAGACTTATTCTCTACAGTTAATTTTGCACAAGTTTTAATTCCTTATTATTCTCTATTCCTCTAAACCTGTCTTAAAAAGTGTTGTAGGGCAGGTTCTTCTGTAAAATATGCGTTTTGACCTGTAAATATCTCAAGGAAGCAGGCAGGGGGTTGGTGATGTACAAAACCGCGCATCTATGACCCCGCTCAGCCGCGCTGACTGGCGGATATTTACCCGAAATGCATTGACGTTTCTCTTAGCGCCATCTTTAGAAATTAGTGAAGGAGAAAAACTGAATAAGGCTCGTCTTCCTTCTGGGTTGGGGAGCAGCCGAAGGGTGCCGGCAGTTACAGAATTTACTGAGGTAAACGCTTATTGAACCGCGTACTACCAGGAGACAGCTTTCGTGTAAAGAGTCCGAGTATGTGCGAGCAGGGGGCAGGGGGAGAATATTTTTGTTGTTGCGGTGGTGGTTCGTCCCTGCGGTGAAGTTGAATTAACTGCTGTGTGCACCCAGGCGCAGGCCTTAATCCGGGGACTCGAGTAGTCGCGGCCGCCGCAAACGCTCAATGAGCCGTGGACGGCGGGGCTGGAGAGGTCGCGCGTCCCGTCCGCCCGGAGGGGGGCGGCAGCCCCCCGTGGAAACTGACGGAGGTTTTGCCCGGCCACAGCGCGGCTCTCCGTTTTTTTTTCCGGGACGAGGCCTGCATCAGTCAGAGCCGGGGCGGGAGTAACGCCGGGCGCTGGTTTGTTTGAATGAGTGCGGGGCTGCCGGGCTCCATTTCTCCTGCCGCCTCGGGCAGCGAGCAATGAGCGGCTCCAACTTCTCCAGACGTAACACACACGCATCGCCGTTTGAAACTTTTTACTTTTAAAATAACACCTTGACCCTATCGCATTACCGGTTTCTACATAAATACATGATTGTGCGGTACGTGGGTACTGTTTAATTCGGAGGGAAATGGCTAACGTGTTTATTTTGAAGTTGTCCCATATCTCATATCACGTCGTCGCCAGGTACGGAGGGTGACCCCTCTCCTTCCCGAGTTGAGGGGGTCAACATTTTCGCTCGGTAATTCATCACTTACAGTTTCTACCCTGCAGCGTGAACGTTGCAACTGAATTGCCTGCGTTTTGCATTTTTGCGCTTGCTTATTCCCAGACGTTTAATTGCCGTTTCTAATTAATGTAATTGTTAATTAGGTAGTAAAGTGTGGTACTTTGCTTTGCATCGCTTGCAAAGTTATTATTTTTGTTCACAGATCACTTTAAAACGCAAGACACCTTGAATGATGGTCCTGCGTAAATTAAAATTGTCCCCTAGATAAACCAATGTCGAGCAAGCTCTTTTCTGTCATTTTTAGATAACCCACTGCTCTTTTTGGTTAAAGGCATTTTAGAGTCGCGTTTTCAGGCTGTTGTAACATTTCTTTCTTTGTAGAACTGTGTTTTTAAGCATTTGTTCTCACCCCTGTCCTGGTGTTGATTTTAGCTGAGCAAATTTAGTTGAGTCCTTTACAGGTAGCTGCAGCAGCATGCGTGGGCTGCAAAGGAACAAGTAAAAGTTTATTCCATGCTGAAAAAAGAAGGTAAACGCAACGTTTCGGCTGAGCACACCCGAAGAGGCTCCACAGCCGAAACGTTGTGATTCCTTTCTTCTCTTTTCAGCATGAAATAAACCTTTACTTGTTCCTAAGAAGATGCTCGATTGGCACCTTGGGAAATTAACAAGTAATAGTATAATTACTTTATTACTTTAGTAATAGGTTTATTACCAAACACAACGTTTCGGCCGTGGAGCCTTCTTCAGGTGTGAGCAGGGGGCTTCAGGTTGCTCACACCTGAAGAAGGCTCCACGGCCGAAACGTGTTTTCTTTCTTCTCTTTTCAGCATGGAATAAACCTATTACTTGTTCCTTTGCAGCCTACGCATGCTGACGCAGCCACCCACCTGAATTACTACAACCTTTGGAAATTAAGTTTGTTTTTTGTACTCGCACATCGGTGTTTTGAAGTTACTTATGAAATGTGATCTTTGAAAGACATCCTCCAACATGTTCAGGAACTGAAAAGAAATGGATTTCAAATGAATCCTCTTGTTATTCCAATTAAGGGTTCCACCTGTAAAGGAAAGCTCAGCAGGGACAGAAACCAACTCTCTTATTGATGCCCAGTACCACATTTGGAAAGCCTTGCTGTAAGGAAAGGCAGACTTTTATCAAAATGACTGGTTGTGGTTGTGGAAGAGCATTTCAGATATACCTGCATCTTATTTCTTGCCATTTTGATTTCCTAAAAACAAATTTTGCTAAAAATCTCAAAACAGTAGTGGCTTACATGTTTAAAATAATTCCCGTGTTTTGCTTTGTTTCCATTCCACATTGTTCTTTACTGTTCCTGCTCAGTTTCTTCTGCAATACTAACTTGACCTGGCAGCATACATAGCTTTTTAAAATGTGTGATAATGGCTACTGAATGGAACATATGAAATCTTCACATTCAGCTTTATAAACTTTTTCCAGAGGGTATTTTTGGAGAAATGGTTCAACATGAATGGTAAGTGCAGTATCGTGAAGAATATTTATTTGCATATGTGCTGTGCGTTCATGGGGAAACAAGACTTGCGCTTGCCAGTGAAAATTGGAGATTATTACGGTTCTTGCAGTAGGTAGTGAATGAAGAATGGTTCCACTTCTCAGTCGCCCCTCTTGTTTTATTTTGTACCGCCGATGGAGATTTATGTTAATAGGAGTAACATGGGCAGTGCATTTACCCATTGTGTGTTAAACAGGATGTGCAAAGCTTGCGCACAACTGCAAATGGACCGTCCTGGTTATATTTTAATGAAATTGAGAGAGACTGTATAGATAGATACTTTATTGATCTGTGAGGGAAATTGCACTGCAACGGCAGCTTAACACAGACAACACAGCCACAGTGTAACAAATGATACAATAATAATACAATACATACAATACAATCAGTACAGTGAGAAGTGCACTAAGAAGAGTTACTCGCAGTCCAGAACACACAGAACAAACCAGAACAGAACAGTACACCAAAAAGTCGTATTGCACAATATAAATATAAATGTATTGCACAGGTCCCTGGCATATAGTGCACAAAAACGGTTGTAAACGGGAAAAAGAACAACAGATGCATCAGTTTACCGTTCAGTCCAGAAACAGGTCACTGTCAATGTTGCCTCTGCCCAGACGCAAGGTGGATGCGTTGTACAGTCTTATGGCAGAAGGCAAGAATGACCTCCTGTAGTGCTCCCTGTCGCACCGTGGATGGATCAGCCTGTCGCTGAACGTGCCCTTCATTTCTACAAGCATGTCACAGAGGGGATGGGAGACGTTGTCCATGATGGCCTCTAGTTTGGACACCATTCTCCTCTCAGCGACTTCCTCCAGGGGGTCCAGGCCAGATCCCATGACAGAGCTTGCTCTCCTGATGAGCTTGTATAAGTGGTCTTTCAAACATCTGTTGTTTCAGGGTGAGATTCGGCGAGCGACCATGGGTGTGAAGGTACAGCGCCCACGCTGCTTCTTTGATATAGCCATCAGCAACGTGCCTGGTAAGGGAGTACAAGACTCCACAGTTTTCTTGTGTATCAAAATTACACTGTACACGTGCTCACTTTTGTATTGATTTTATTCCTGCAGTGGGAAGAGTTGTGTTTGAATTGTTTTCTGATGTGTGTCCTAAAACATGTGAAAACTTCCGCTGCCTTTGCACAGGTGCGTATGCCAATATTTCTGTACATTTCTAAAGATAATCGTGTAATAATTCTGCTTTTAGTTGGGGGAAAAAAATCGTCATTGCCTCTTTTTCGGTCCGACTATGCACTAGGTACTGGTGTGCAATATTTTAATTTACCATCTTACGAGGGCTTGTGATGTTGATTTTGTTGTCATTTGCTTCACGTCTTGCACTAAAGGTAAAAAAGCGATTTGAATGTACAGTGCAGAATTACTTCTTCTTTTGAATAAAAAGAATCATTGCAGGTGTATTACTCCTGTTGATATAAAATGATGGGAAACTGTTGTATTAGACTTAAGTTTATCATGTAAACATTACTGATAATTCTTTATATTTGAAATCTGAAGAGTTGCATGTATAAATTAACCCTTGTTTTTCACACGTCTGCGTTTTCTAGCGAATTGCTGTAACTCTTGGTTATTCTTTGTTCAGGGGAAAAGGGCATTGGAAAGGGTACGCAGAAACCATTGCATTACAAAGGATGTTTGTTTCACAGAATTGTAAAGGATTTTATGATTCAAGGAGGAGACTTCAGTGAAGGTAACTTCTAACCCCTGTATATATTTTTTTCTATTGGCAGTATCTTATTTGCATGCTTTATTTATGTATTTGTTTATTGCTCTGTAGGAAATGGCAGAGGCGGTGAATCTGTTTATGGAGGATTTTTTGAAGGTAGGTTTCTTTAATCTTGATGTAAAGTAGAATTATTTCTTAATATTTAACACGTATACACAAATGTCATAATTTTTCAGATTTCATTTTCCATTCTTTGTATTGGTAGAATAATAAGATCATCTTTATGTATTTTTCAATTCTATACATTAACAAGCTTTACATCCTGTAGTGAGAGTTTAACTGTTCTTCTGTAACATCTGTTGAAATCTAAGAGAATCAAAACACATTTTAAAGTGCTTTTTGTACTTGCATTAATATTGATTGTTTCTCCCTAGATGAAAGTTTCTCTGTCAAACACAACAAAGAGTACCTGTTATCAATGGCTAACAGAGGCAAAGATACAAATGGCTCACAGTTCTTCATGTAAGTATGCCAGAGAGCTTGTTATTTCTTCTAACTCTGTGCATTTCAGAATGTATTGATATTTTGATTTGTTCATGCATTTGAATTTAGAAGTTAGAATTCAGTTTGATATTTTGCTGAAACCACAATGTTGAATCATTTGATATTTCAAAATTGAGTGTTTAAGAGTTTGGCATAATTATTAAGTGTTCAAATCTAAATGGAGCTTTCTGTGCATTTCAAGTTGAACATTTAACGTTACATGCTAATAGAAACAAGATTTACTGATTTCATGAGCGGTGTCAATATAAATCTTTAATAACTGTTTTCTCTTTTAGACCTTCTAACTGTGTTTTTCTCTAATTCCATGTTTCAACTTCCTACTGTTATATAATGTTAAAAATAAAAAGAACAACAAAGCCTACACCTCATTTAGATGGGTAAGTTCCTAATCTCTATACATATATTTGAAACATTAGCCGCAGATCATGGAATTATTTACATATATTGAGCCAAAACATGTATGATATTGGTCCTGCGAAGCATGGGTTCCTGAATTCTGCAGGCATAAGAAAGGCAATGGTAAAAATGTGAAAAATAACTATAACTTTTTCTTTATATTAAGTGTTTTGTAATTCATTTGCTGTTCTGTAATTCAGGTTGCTTACAGTATATATATCTTTTGTATTGTACAATATAACGTGATCGGAAAAGTATTTAATTTGTATATTATTGCTTTTTCTCTTAGCGTTCATGTAGTTTTTGGCCAAGTGATCTCTGGCCAGGAGGTGATAAAGACTATTGAGAATGAGAAGACAGATGCTAGCAGCAGACCGTATGCTGAAGTAAAAGTTATCAGCTGTGGGGAGCTCATTCCAAAATCTAAAGGTAATTTTGCTCCATTATCAATGATTTCTGCATCAACGGATTTTATGTAAAAGCCTTGTATGAATTTCATAAAAGCAGTTGTGTACAAGTTAATATTGTTTCTACACATTTCAAAACTATGAAGCGGTAGCAGTTTATATAAAACTTTTCTAAAACTTTGAGAGCTAGTTGCTTTTCTGTCTGTTTGATGTCATGTTGATGTGGTGGAACCAATGTAGTGACCAGGAGAAGAGTATTTTAGGAGGGTAGTTTTTTTTTTTTTAAACGACTTCAGAATTCCCAGCCTCCCAACGGGCTAGGGTCTGCCCTGTTGCCCTATCTTAGCTGTTGCTTGTGTGCGTTTGGAATGGAAAATCCGTTACTTATTGAGCGTTCTGCTTCACAGCCAAAAAGGAAGAACGGAAAAGGCGCAAATCGCCCTCTTCTTCAAGCGACAGCAGCAGCTCCAGTGAGTCCGACTCGTCCTCGGAGTCCTCCTCGGAGTCCCAGGGCGAGTCCGAAAAGGAATCCAAGAAGCAAAAGAAGAAGCACAAGAAGGAGTCCAAAAAACGCAAAAAGGAAAAGAAAGTCAAGAAGAAAGAGAAGAAAAGGTTTGTGCAGTTTTTGCTATGGCAGCGTACAGCTCGGCGTGCTGCTTGCCTCGGCGTGACGTGTGCCATGTTTCGGCAGCTCCGAGGAGGGCAGCGCGGAAGAACCAAACGAGGCCCAGCCTGTCTCCACGGTGCGCCCCGAGGAAATTCCTCCCATTCCCGAAAACAGATTTCTGATGAGGAGGAGCCCTCAGCAGCAGCAGCAGCAGCAGCAGCAGAAGGAGGAGAAAGGAAAAGAGAAGGAGAAGAAAAAGGATAAAGAGAGGGAGAAGTGAGTGTTTAGACGCCACGTGCTGTGGGGTGAAATCCTGTCAGAAATTCATGGCAATGAAATGTACTTAAATTTAATGTTTAGGGAGATATGTGTCGTTTATATAAACTTTTTTCTCCTTTTAACTTAGTAATTTTTAACACAACAATAATATGAGAAGCTGTGTATCTTGTTTCTGTATTGACCTTTGAAATGAACAGTTTTTCTTAATGTCAAGTGGAAGAAATGTAATTATTCTATCAGGTATGACAGTGAAACGAGTAAATTTGCACTTGATTTTCAGATAGAGTTGACAGGGTGTTGTACCTTATCTGCTTTAGTGTGTTGGATTTGTTAAAAGCGTGGAAATACTTCTTTGTTTTTCAGCATTGCTTTGAACTCCCAGCCATCACCGTATCACAGGAGACTTCTGGTGACAAGATCTGGCAGGAAGATTAAAGGACGAGGACCAAGAGTAAGTTAGATTGGAAGAAAATTTGTTCTCCCAACTTTCACTGTACATCATTGAAAGATATAGAGTGGCCATAAGGCTCCAATAAAACCATACACCTGCAAACAGCAAAATTAGAAATTTGACTGAAAGCTGCTACACTTGTGTTAAATTGATTAATTAGCTCTACACATTCTGACAAAATAGTCAGTAAAATTAAATAAGTGAATGTAATTGACATCACTGTCATTACACGTTTGTTTCTTGTTGTTTAATGTCATTTTCTGTTCATGGTTCCTGCCGCTGATTTGAAACCAGTGTCCATCCAGTATTTGAATCAGAGGGCCAGTGCAGATTAGGGCTATAGATTACTATTCAAAATATTGTAATAACAGCAATTGAAAGTAAATGTGTAGTTTCTGACTTTTGTAAAACTAAGATCATAATTACATACCGTCAATAATGCACATTATTCAAAAATCCAGCACTGTGCTTTTTCTCAAACCAACTCTAATTCTGTTCTGGTTTGAGGGGTCCAATGGTCCTGATAGAGCTTGATGGATACCCTAGAAGAGTGGGAGCTGTGATTGATACGGAAGACATTTTAGATAGTGTTCTGACGTAACCATAGCTGAACCAGCTTGCCATGAGCGACCTGTTTATAGTCATAAAGGAACTTTTTTGTTCCCTTTTGTATATTGTGCTTTGATAACATTTATGATCAATACAGAAAGAGGGCGGTGGACAATCGTAGTACAAAGATCAGTGAAAAGCTTGACTAGTTGCCCTTGCAGATATGTAGCGTACAGAAACCCCAATAAAAAAAAGTGGTTTTGTCGGAACTGTTGGGGCCGCGAATCTGACGTTTCTGTGGGCGGCTCTTTATCTTAGCGCTACCGAACTCCATCGAGATCCAGGTCGAGGTCGCGGGACCGGTTCCGGCGCAGCGAGACGCCGCCCCACTGGAGGCAGGAAATGCAGCGAGCTCAGAGGATGAGAGCTCCCAGCGGAGAGCGCTGGATCAAGGGAGACAAGTACGAGGGCCCGAGGCACCGAGCTGTGCCCACACACGCCGTAGCAGTCTGCATCTTCATGCCCAAAAACCTTCTGGTCAAAATCATTTTCAATATTGGGTCTTTTCATATCATTTTCTAATGATAAGGAAATTTTTCCTTTGTGTTTATTTTTTAATAGTGTTCAAACATTGGTTTAAGAGGACACATTCTTAGTATTGAGCACCACTGTATGCTGTCATTTAGGCTGAAAGAACATGAAAAGAGAGCCAACCACACAAAAGTGCTGTTTTTCAAACACAAGCACAGCAATGTTAAAACTCGGTTAAAACCATCTAAACAAAATTCTTAACCAAAAGCCTTTAAAAAGGTTATAGAACCAGAGTGTCTGGCTTGTTTATGTTCATTCACTTTTCCGTATTATCTATCACACATCTAGAAAAGTTAGAAATATGAGTCGGACAGATCTGTGGATCTCATTCAGCCATTTCTTGAAAGATGGGCATCTGCTCCAAAAACTTTGCTAGTTAGCTTGTTCCTAACCCCCTCCCATTTTCACAATTATTTGCACTTTCCAGTGCTTTGCCTACTAGTAAGTGTTTCACTGTTATCTGGAGGCCGTGGAATAAGCATACTTGAATCAGGTTCCCTCATAGTCATCATTTTACTTTTTTAAATCCCTGAATTCCACTTCTGTCATTGCAGAGCCAGCTGGGATTAAGTAAGCAAAAGATTCACCCTGTAGTGAATGCAATATGTCTTCCACACTGTATAGTGCACATCAACAGCCTTCTACCTGATAGCTTTTTGCATTTCAGAAACCTTAAGGACCTTCATTAAATACTCAATATTTTTTAATATAGAATTAGGGATCTGTCAGGTGGGGTGATCAGCTTTCTGGTTTAGTACAATTTCTGATCAATAACCCAGCTGTTTATTTTCCAATTAAGCTTGCAGTCAGCAAGAACTGTACCTGTTTGTAGTTGTTAAAGATACACTGTCCGAAACAGCTATAGGTTAACTTTTCTTTTTTTTTTCTATCATAGGAGTGACTTATTGGAGAGTAAGGATGAGACGCCCAAACCTCCAACAAGAGGAAGGGAGCGAAAGTCCTCCGAGAACAAACAGGAGACTCCAGACAGTCCCAGTAAAAGCAGGGAGAAAGAGAAAAGAGGCAGGTCACGCAGGTCCAAGAGCAAGGAAAAGGAATCCAAGAAGGATGCAGACCGAGAGGACAAGCACGACAAACACAAGTCCAAGAAAAAGGCAAAATCTAAGAGTCGCAGCAAGAGCAGAGATAAGACGGCCAAGTCTAGGAGCAGAGAGAGGGAACAAAAGCGCAGTAAAGGTGATGAGAGGAGAGGCAGGTCAAGGAGCAAAGACAAAAATCACACTAAAGCGAAAGAAAAGGTATCTGATCTGGGAACAAAAGACCGAGAGAAGAGTAAAAGCAAAGAGAGGACCAAGAGCACAAGGTCTGAAAGTAAGGAAAAGGCCGAGAGTAAAAGCAAGGATCGAGAGAAGCGCGTCAAATCGAGGAGCAAAGAGAGGGACTCCAACAAGGACAGGCACAGGAGGTCGAGCAGCAGGAGCAGGGACCGAGGAAGGCGAGCTCAGTCGCGCAGCAAAGACAGGGAACGGAGCAGGAGCAGGGAGCGCCAGCGCGACCGGGACCGGGACCGGGACAGGGACAGGGATGGGAAGAGACGCGGGAGATCCAGGAGCAGGGAAAGGAAGAGGAGTCCAGACAAGAACAAAAGTAGAGACTCTCGGAGAAGCAGGAGATCCAAGAGTGCGGATCGGGAGCGGGATAGGAGCAGAAGTGAAGATAAAGACAGGAGTCAAAATAAGGAGACTTCGCACCATAAAAGGAGTCGAGGCAGTGAAGAGATTCGGCGAAAGAAGAGATCTCAAAGCAAGGAGAGCCACAGCAGTTCTGAAAGTGGAAGCGAAAGAAAAGCCAGGGATAAAGAACACAGGAGCAGGAGTCCCAGCTCGAAGAAAAAGGAGGAAAGCAGTAAAGAGAGCGAGCTGTCACACCGGAGCAAGGAGAAAGAGAAAAAACGATCCTCCAGTGAAGAAAGAAATCAAAAGTCTAAGAGTCAAGAAAAGGATAAAAACCATAGCAAGGAAAAAAAATACGGCTCAAGTCCAAGTTCAGATGAGAGTGATTAAGTAAACGTACTGTACCTTTGGGACCTTTATTCTGATGTTAAATATCTTCAATTTGGCTGAAAACACACTGGGGACATATCTTTTTAAATTTGACTTCAGTTGGCTCTTCAGACAATCTGCAGTCTGGAATATTTCTACTACTGAAGTTTTAGTAAAGTTTTAAAGTGACATGGAACCTGGTTTTGTTCTGGTGTGACTGTAGGTGGGAGTTATTTTTGTATGGCTTTCCCTGGCTACATTTTCCATATCTTTTGAAACAAGGAGGCGTCATCTTTAAACATTCAGTAATAAATTGTTACTGGAAAATAAGGAACTCCTTATTTGACCTTGCAAGAAACACGTGGTATCTACATGTAGATGCTTCTGTAAAAAAAGGCAGAGTTTAAAATGTGAGCTTCAAGCATCTTTACAGGTGTTTATCCAAAAACCAGTAAGCTCAGAATTCTGCACTGTCGGTCTCTTCACTTTCTGGGGGGACATTATTTTTTGTTTTAGAGGGACTCTGCAAGAAAGAAAAGAATGAACTTAGCGTATTCAACTGAAGTGCGTAACAGGTTAAAATATTTGGAAAATGTATTATGTTAGTTGCTTTTTTTGTGTAAAGTTTAATTAAAATAGATTGAACCCCTTGAAATACCAAAATTGGAATGAGTGATTTGTATCGCAGAGGTTTTGAGAAGAGAATTATCCATTGTAAAATGTGGTCATTTTTGGCAAAAATGTAATGTTTTGTAGATACTAACGATCGCTCTGAAACGTCTGTGTGACGTTGCATAGAGCACAGTGAGTTATAAAATGTGTATTTCTGTCCTTCTGTACCCCAGATGTTATGAAGGCAAATGCAATGTTTTAAAACTGGCAAATCATTTTCTTGATCATCATGGATTGAAAGGGCTTGCTACTATTGTATTTTTAATATGAGCTCTTTGAAAAACATTACATTTATAAGCAATGAAATTTGTATATAATTCATATATGTGAAATGATCAGAATTTGTTGAGCTTCTTTCATTTTTATTTTTGTTGGTGTTTACTTTAAAGATTCATAATTTGACAGAAGGGTATAAAAAATGCATGAATTGTCTCCGGTATTGTCCTATACTGAGCTTCTCTTCGTTCCTCATCCTTTCTGTGTATGGGATTGAAGGGTCAGCTCCGTTCTGGGTGAACACTGTACTGGCTGTGCAGTCAATATTCTAAATTACATGTACGGTTTAAATTGAATCCATAATTTTATATTCTTGTTTTATACATTTTTTAATTACCAACATTATGCAGCTATCTGTGAATTAAACTGATTTTTGTGATCTTCTGCCATTCATTAGAAAATAGTTCTGTTTTTTTTCTTCCATATGAAAATGGTCCTCTGAATAAAGACTGTTGCCCCAAACGAAGATAAACGTATGTTTTACATTTTGAATTTTAAAGTTCAGGTACTTTTACTGTTCGGGAAATAGCCTGAATTAATTTTTACTTAGCATCCGTAAAACCTGTAAAGCACCATGTGTACTGTTGTAAATGAGAATTTGTTCTCAATTGATTTACCGGGTTCAATAAAGGATTTAAAAAAAAAGTTGGAAACAAGCATATTAGGATTTACCTTGGGTTTTTGACAGGATTTGCACTCTATGTGAGAGTTGGTGAATTATTTGGATTTTAGAAAAAGTTAATAAATCATGAATGCAATAATTGTTTTATTTCATATTTAACTTGAGAAATCTGCTTAAAAGGAATTTTGCCTGTAAAATCAGAAATACTGGACTTTCACAGCAATAATAGGGAAATGTGCAAATAAAACAAGGTAAAAATTCATACAACAAGTTAGTGTAAAACTCGGGAATGCTAATAATGCTTTACAGTGTCTTTTGTATGCTTTAGCGAGTTGTATACAGTATATTTACAAGATTAAAATTTTGAATTTTAAAGTTCAGGTACTTTTACTGTTCGGGAAATAGCCTGAATTAATTTTTACTTAGCATCCGTAAAACCTGTAAAGCACCATGTGTACTGTTGTAAATGAGAATTTGGATTCTGTGTATTTATGATAGACACAGGAACAATTTTCATTGTATTGATTGCAGTAAGTCAAAAGATCTAGAAAGCATATACTTTAGTGTGTGTATATATCTCTTAAAATAGTGCTTTAGGGCTGAAAAATGTCATTTGAGATTTAACTGACATTCAGCAATAACAGACACCCATTGCCTTTATTGGGCTGTTGTACATTAAAATAATGTGCTCTTAGCGTTTTGACCAGAAAAGCTGTTTAAAAACCATTAAATATCCTATAATATGTAACTGATTACTTTGTAGTGCGTAGAATATTTAAGATGGGCCTTAATTTTTATGTAATAAAGTTCATAAGTAATTTATTTTACCAGCTCTTAAAAGGATCACTCCAAACTACATTTAATTTGGTGCGTCTACTGTATGCAACATGCAGCGTCTATTTTGTTTAATATTCAGTTCTATTCAGATGTCTGTTTTGTTCCGTTTTGCATTTTTAGTGAGTGAAAGCTGGAATTTAAGCTCATAGTACTGAACAAAGCATTACATGACTACGATTTATCTTGCCAATGGCTTTCGCACAGAAAATAATTTTGCATATTTGAATCTTGTTAAGTTTAATTATAAGTCAGTGTTAATATTTAATTTCTTCACACAAAAGTCTCTAGTTCAGAGAACATAATGTTCTCTTTATTAGACTGCAGATTCATTTCAGTAAGGAAAGCAAACTAAACCATACCATAGTTCAGGTGGGTACTGCGTCAGCATGCATAGGTCTCAAAAGAACAAGTAATAGTTTTTTTCCGATACTGAAAAGAAGAAAACGCAACGTTTCGGCCGTGGAGCCATAAGATGTTTCTTATACAGAGATTATTTGATTAAATATCCATTATAATGTCATTAATGCTTGAGATGTGGTGTAAACATAAAACTATTTCTGGTAGGTTTCAATCATACCATTGAACCTAATTTCCTGAAGCTGGTAAAGTCTTTATTTCTGATCTCTGACACTTAAGGTACATCTTAATTGTACATTATCAGACTAGGTCAAAACTTGTTACATCAAACAGGAAAAACAAGAAAAGATATGCATATATATTTTTAAAGGAAATGTAGAAATACAAATTAGATTAAAACTGGTACAAGTACCCTTAGCCAGTTGTGCTCATTTGTAATCTTTTGTCAGCTTTGGAAGATTAGGGACTTTGTTTTTGTTTTTTTAATGACAACAAACGTGCATTTTTCCTCAGAATTTTACCATGTAAAGCCTAGTCTTTTCTTTGCTAGCTGAATGTCACCTGCATCATAAATTTCCTTGATTTCTTGAGCGGTTCTGCGATTATAATTGGGCAGCTGGACTCCAGTTTCATCTTGAACTAAATAACTGGGTCTTACACCTCCAAAAACAGGACCAAGCCCACCACCAAGGCCCGCCGTGGCTGCTTTCTGGAGTGGGTTAGTATTTCTTCCAGCTTTTGCTGCTGCATCAGTTACTTCTTTTGCATATTCTTGGAACTGCTGCTCCTCTACAGCAGTGAGAGCTGCAGTTTGTTTTTCATATTCCAGTTGTGCTTTCTGGGCAAGCTGTGCCTTTTCCCGTTTTTCAGCCTAAATAGAACAGAAAGCAGATCAGCATCCTCATCCTTTACTACGTCCGTACCGAAATGACCTGGTTGTGGTGCTATAGCTGAAGGACTTGCTGAAGCTTAAACTGCTAGATTTTTATGTTGGAGTATACATAGCTGTTCTCTACTGCACAACCTGGATTCTGTACACTGACTTGCAAAAGCTTATAAGATAAAGTACTGTAGCAAAACTGTTCAGTGTTACATTCAGACACCTTTATTTACATCTAATTTGGAAGCTAAGACCATGAGACTTGTTTCAGAAAACTAATACTAAAAGCCTTAATTAAACACCCTGGACTAAGCTTGAGTAGATAAATATCTTACCATTTGTTGAATGTAGAGGCTTTGTAGCTTTTTATTTTCGTCTTTAATCTTCTGTGTTTTTCCCCATTGCTTTTCCAAAAATATCTTATCGGCTTCTTTTTTGGCATAAAGCATCTCTAGAGCTTTCAATTTCTCTTCTTTTTTCTGGTCTTCCTTTTGTTGTCTCTGAAGGATGTGATAGTTTGCTTATTATTTTTAGGCGTACATACTCAATTTGAAGAGATGTACTGTATTAAGCTGCAATGATGCCAAACAGGCTCAAATTTCTTTGCCAGATTAAAACAGCAACTTATACACCTTGAAAAGAATCAGGTAGGCAGAAGTGGATCATAACTATTTATAAAAAATGATTATCCTTGGGTGGTTCTTTCGAAGCGGATTTATATTATGTTTTAATTATATCCCCGATTGTATGGTCTTTGTTCATAATCCACACCAGACGTAGATGGAATAGCAAAACAAAACTAGACAACTAGTTCAAGTATTGGGTTTTATACTGAAATAACTCAAGACCTGGTTGAATTAACTCCTGTTCCTTGTAGAATAGATCAATTACAGTATCCAATCAACCAGGAAGCATGTTTTGAGAAGTGGGAGGAAACCCACATGGAATGGCGAATCTAGAATCGAACCCAGAAACTTATTTTTTAGTGCGCCACTTCTTCTGACGAAACAGAAAGTAACTCTCAATTATACAGGAAAGCGCTAAATTACCACTTTCACCACTTTTGCTTCTCTGTAAGCACTAAGCAGATGTACATATACAAAGGTGTATAATGTGTATAAAGGGCTCTTTTGGGGATTCACATATGTTTTTGATACAATTATTCAAATTACAAGAATCCTAGTAGTATTCAAATTAATGTTTCCTGCTATAGTTCAGTTTCAACTTTTGTGATCTGTGACAAGTGCTTTCCAAATGCCATTTTTACCATTGCTTGTCTGTGAGCAGCAATGGATCCCAGTTCAGCCTTCTTTTTCTCTTCCTTTTCCTTCAACTCTTTCTCCAGCTTCGCCTCCCGCTCAGCCACAGCCCTGGCAATGACCTCATCCTCACTGCTCTCCTTCTGCTGGAGCTGAGCAGCCAGGAGCTCAACCATTCGTTCCTTCTGCTGCTGGGTGTCCCTGCCGTAGTGTTAAAGAACAGAATGGATCTCTGAAATGTGATCCCTGTAGGCACATCGTCGAAGAACATACTGGATAAAGATAAAGCTCGTCTTGGTGTGTCAATTCAACTTGCAAAACAGCTCACAGTCAAACACACATTTAAAAATGTAAAGACTGCAAACCCAAAAATGCAATTGGCGGTGCAATAATAACATTGTTTTCAAATACCTCCACATGAGAAAAAGTGGCTTTCATCAGCAGGACAAAAAAATATTTTTTTATGAATGCTTACCTAAACAGTTCTGCCTCCTTCTCTTTCCTCATTTTTTGCATTTTTTGCTTTGCTGAGGAAAATAGTTTGATTCTCTCTTCCTCCTCTTCTTCTTTCTGCTTTTCAATTGCTCTTAGGATGTCTCTGTCGGATAAGTGATCCTAAAATAATAAATTGTTACACTCATTAGATCTGAATTTTTGGGAAACTAACTCTTGGAAATCACTGCATCAACAGGGTGTTCTTTCATTTACATATGCATTTACAAAATGTTTTTGCATTAGCTGGAAATGGGAGTAAATGAATGAGTACACAAGCAACGACTTTAGTAACAAGTGTCATTTCTTTATATTGATTCAGTGTCAGAAGGTTATCCAAATGGTTAAATCCTCAAGATTCAGAACTTTAAAACTTTGGGAGATACCCAAACAAATTATGATCTAAATCACACTTCAGAGGTTTGTAATAGAGTGTACAAAACTAAAACAAAAACACCATCTCAACTTAATACATTTAATTTCTAAATTAAAACACTTGATTAAAAAGTCTGCTTTTATCCTAATGTAAGACAGAAACGAACCCCTGAACTAGAAAGAATCTTGCAGTCACAATTACTGTATTTACTTTGTCTTGAGGGAAACAAGGATTGTGGGAGCATGAATCAGCACCCAGCCATGTTGTTGAAACTCTGGCTTCTTTCAAGAAAATGCTGGATGAGATCGATGAATCAATTACTATAGTACTATATATTAACTTCTAAATGGGCTACCTATTGTTTGTACCTTTTCTTATGTGCTTATGAAAGGATTTATAGCTGTAGGTCTCCTTTTCATTTCTTCTGAAAAATATCTCACTTTTAACAACACTTTGCCAAACACTCACCATATGAGCTTTCATTATTTGTCTCTTTTCTTCTTTCTTCTGTTGTTCCAGTATGCTTTTCTCCCACTCATATAGTCGCGTCATCTTTTGAATTTCTTCTCCCTCTTTTCTGTCCGTCAGCCTCTCAAGCTCTTTAGCACGTTCGTGCTCTTTTATCCTACAAGCACCAGTGACAATGTCATGAACTTATATCTTTCATCCTTTAACATCCTGCAATGCGGCTTCTTCACGACTAATAACACATAAGCTCATCGCAGCATGCTTTTAGGAAAATAAAGTGCTTTTTCAGCTTTTTCCTTGCAAAGCTTGTGACTATAAGAGATGCAGTTATTCTAAAGTCCCTATTATACCATCTTCTGCACAGCATTAGGGATGTACTGTATGTCATTCTGTGATACACTTTATGCAGATAACTACAATGCCACTGACTTTATTAAGAATACTATTCATACTAACTGCTCCATCAGCTTGTCTGTAGTTGCTTTTCTATCATGAAATCTTTGAAGTGCCTTTTGCTGATCCTGGTGAATAGCTTCTTCCTCCTGGTGCAGAATCTGAGCCATTATGTCTTTGTCCATGTCTTTAGTTGCATTCATCTTCTTCTGCTTCAGCTCGATCTGGGCTTCCCTCTCCTTCAGAATCTCAGTCAGCAAGAGAGCACTCTGAAAACAAAAATTAAAGGAAATTCTTTGATATGGAAATTGAACTGTACTTTCTACTTTCCTGAAAATAGCACAGACGTGGGACACAGATTTTAAACGGTTCTTTACAGTGACCCTTACAGTGTTCTGTGAATTGAGACAGAATCACATTGCATCACAACGTTCCTCTTTAAAAGCGAAATAATTCCCATTTTATCATATTTCCAACCCACCAAAGATAACCATATCCAGTCTCCACAGATGAGAAATACGTCATGGGGATAATTAATATACTGTAATATAAGCAGCAGAAGCAATGCAATTTTATACGGTTGTGCACCTCGCACGGCTAAAGATTCCACGAAGGAATGGCAAAAGAGAAAACACACATGAAATCTTTTCACTCGGTCCGTCTGGTAATACTGTTGGGACTTTGCTTTTTCAATGGCTTCCTTTCTCCTCTCAGCTTGGTACTGAGCCTCTTCCAAATCAATCTGCCTCTTCTCCTCTTCTTCAATTTCTTCTCGCAGTTTCTTGGCTTCAATCTTCTTTTGCCTTTGACCCTGCAAATCCGACCAATAAGCATAGGTGTTACGATAAAGCCTTCTTAAGAGCAAACTTTAAACTTCATATATTCCAGCAGATTTGAGGATACATCCAATGATACTGCACATCATTTCCAATTCTATAAATATGAGGCTGATATTCCTACTCCAGCAGTTTGGGGAACATGAGGATACACATAAGAAGAGGCATATTTAGCCCTCTTGATTGTTTTGTGCTGTAATTCCTCTCACATCCATCCAATACAGGGCTCGTGGGGCAGCTGAAGCCTAACCTGGCAAGCAACAGGCACAAGACAGGACACACCCTGGATGTGCTGCCAGTCCATTGCAGGGCAAACACACACAGACAATTTTTTTCCAGGCCAATTTGTCCCAGAAGCCAATTAACTTAGCAGTATGGTATGGATTTGGACTGTGGGAGGAAACCCAAGTGAATACAAACTCCACAAAGACAGCAGCCCAGCAGGAACTGAACCCAGGGTCTCAGCACTGTAGGGCCACAATGCTAAATCACTGAGGGGTGTCACTTCTTGTAAGCAGATCACAATAAAGACACACGTCAGGTGACTCACAGCAATGGTATTAGACCAGTTTTTCACCACTTCTTTGGAGCGCTGGTGCAGAGCCTCTCGCTCCTTCTTCCTCTCCTGGATCAGTTCCAGCTCCCTGTTCACGCTGTGGAGGCTGTCTTGAATCCTGAGCCACTCCGCTTTGGGCAAAACCTTGACTTGGCGGAGATCCGGGAGACGCACGGGCAGATCTGCCCCATCTCTTGTACCCAGTGCTAGAGTCAAATGATAGGAAGGCTGTCAGATGCCAAGATTTTACTTACCTTCCTGTACAACGTTTACATGTTCACAACATGAATAGGAAATTGTATGAACTGATATTCATGCTTCTCAAGAGTCAGGAAACTTTTTTTTTTAATTCGTGTGAAAAAAATATAAGACAGACAGGCATCTTAACCTTTTCAGAAGTAGAAATACTGATCTGCAGTAGAAGCAGACTGAATTGGTTAGCTGAAAATAATCTTTTAACTCACATGTGACATTTTTGTCACTCCCTTTTCGCCTGCCGTACTGCACAACAGACGCGGAAACTGTCGCCATTCTACAACAGGTTTTGTCTCAGTTTTTTGACAACTTTAACCATTTCCCGAGAATACACCTGCATTAAAAACAAAAAACACAGACGAAAGCCAACTACTAACACCTTACACGGCGACCTAGCAACTGAAGACCTAATGCATTGATGACAATGTGTCGCTAGGCAACGAAGTCATAACCCAATCAGGATAAAGTCGCAGGAACAAAGGTGGAGCTATAAGACCTGGCTATAGTCACGTGAATTACTTCACCGGAAGTTTTCTGCATCCGGGTTTCCATAAACCTTGACCTACAATAAAGTAAACGTGACCAATCAGAGTGCAGAACATGTGAAAGAACCAGTGACGAATGCAACCGGCGAGCTCTTTGAGAGAAAGGTGTAGTGCGGTGATAAGCAGTATAGATGCTGCTTTAAACTGGTAATTATCGTTTTCTGTTTACTTCGAGAAACTCATTCTAAATTCCTTTATGTATCTCTTTATGGGGTTGTTTCCTAAAACCTAGCGATGTGATTTTCAAATGCTCGGGGTGTTGTCGGGGTGACACGATTAGAATGTCACGCGTTACACAACAATGTTATTTGTAGATGGAAAATAGCTTTCATTTGGGTGCGAATATTTTCAGATCTCTAGCACTGTGCTTAGAAACGTGTCAGATCGGCATGATCGCTAAAAGTGCTGAAGCATTAATGTTTTTTGATCTGTCGCCAGGTGAAAAGCTGTACTCATGGTGCCTTTATCTATATTTAGAACACTGTGTACAGATCAGGTGATATATAGGGCATAGATTTTCAAATCAAAGCAGGTCATGAAATTCTATAATATTGTATTTTTTAATGCACCCCCCAACGCATTTGCACCAAGACTTACGTTTGATTTCTGTTTTGGGAACAGGACTCTTCTCGCTTCTCGCTTCTCAGTCTGCAGCGGACGATGAAAGCTCTTGTAGTGTTCGACTTCGACCACACGGTGGTGGACGACAATAGTGACACTTGGGTGGTCAGGTGCGTGCCGGAGCAACGCCTGCCGGACTGGCTGGTAAAAACCTACCAAAAAGGTCGCTGGACTGAATACATGGGTCGGGTGTTGTCTTACATCGGTGACCTGGGTGTCAGCGAGGCGGAAATGAGGAGTCTGATGGAAACTATCCCTTTCACACACGGGATGATGGAAGTTCTTAGCTTCGTTGCTCAAAACAAAGACGCCATCGACTGCATCATCATTTCAGATTCCAACACCGTGTTCATCGACTGGATTTTACGGGCGTCCAACGTCCAGGGGGCGGTGGACAGGGTCTTCACCAACCCCGCCTGGTTCGACGAGCGCGGCCGCCTGGCGGTGCGGTGCTTCCACTCGCACGGCTGCGCGCACTGCCCGGTGAACCTGTGCAAAAGAAAAGCGCTGGAGGACTTTCTGGCGAGCCAGCTGCGCGAAGGTGTGCGGTACCGGCGCACGGTTTACGCTGGCGACGGCGGGAATGACCTCTGTCCCGCGAAGAGCCTGACGGAAGGGGACACCGTTATGCCACGAAAGGGCTACACGCTGGACAAACAGCTGGCCGCCAACGCGCGGACCCCGAGCGTCCTGAAAGCGCAAGTCGTGGTCTGGTCCAGCGGGCTTGACATCCTCAAGGAAATCAGTTCCTCTGTGAAATAGTCCTGCCATCACGCTGCTTCATTCTTTACCCCTGATGGTTGTGCCGTCGTTGATGCCGGTGGTGTTTTTTTGTTTTAACATTTGAACGTGTCACGGAAATGTCCCTAGTTGCGTTTCTGATCCCCCTGGCACTTGGCTATGGAGAACTTATTTGGTTACGCATGTACATGACATATTTACATTTCATCACATTTAGATCAGTATTAAATACAGCAACAATGCTGTACTGTTAATCTTGCAAACGAATTGAAAATCGTGTATTAACTCTCATACAGACTAGGGACGAAAGCCACGCTTCAAAGTGTATTTTGAAAGGCACACAAGTTGATCTTTTAATGAATTACAGTATAATTGTATGTTTTTCAAAATAAACAGTGCATTACGTCTTTCGTCATTGTTTTTTTTTCTCCAGTTTTCTTAGAAGTATATTTAATAAGATTTTTCCCAACTGTACAGGGTTTCCTTGTGGCGCAAATAACCAAGTGACCAATACCTGCAGAAGAATTCATAATTTAGAGTCTTCAGTGTCCCAGTTAGTGATGAGATTGCACTCAAGTGTGCGAGTGGATATAAAAGTCAAGGGAAAATTCCACAAGGGTCTTTATTTTATGTGCTCTAAAATCTTAAGAAGCACCAACAAAAGATTGATAATTGGTTAAGATGTAAATTGTAAAACATATTTAAGTGGACAAATATTCAGAAAACCCTTTAAAATGCCATTCACAATACCCTGCTTTGTTTTAACACTGAAGGTACTTATAGAGGTGATTGTAGAAGGCATCTTGAAGATCACACAGTTACATATGTGGTGCAGAGGCAGAGACATTCAAGAGAGACTTAAAATATTTTCCATTCCTTGCACTCATCTTCAGCATTTCACAGGTATGACTGCTTAGTTATGAGTCCCCCCTGTTTAGTTTGGACATTAGGTTTGTTACTCCAAAATGTGCTATGCACCGCAGACAAATGTGTTCTTTCTGCTTGCCTTAAAGAAAATGAAATTACCAGTCATGTGCCATTGGAATTGAATGCACATGGAGGGCATGTGCCTTTTGTAACGTCTGACGAAGGTTTCTTTCATCCATTCTTCACTGCACTTGGCCTCGTAGTACAAAGTATCTTTTTATTTTGTACCTGGAATTGCACTTTTTTTGTGACTCCTTGTTGTAGTGCTGGTATATGACTGTGTTGTGACTATATACCTGTAGTACATCAGCCAGAGTTGCACTTTAAAGTTATGTTGTTTTCCCCTATATACCTGAATTTGACAGAATTGTGGAACCAGATCTTGAACTAATGAGTTTGATGGAGTTCAAGTAGGTGGCTGCGTCAGCATGTGTAGGCTGCAAAGGAACAAGTAAAGGTTTTTTTTTTCCATGCTGAAAAGAGAAGAAAATAAAGACAATGTTTTTGCCACACACTTGAAGAAGGCTCCAGAGCCAAAACGTATTTCTTTTCTTCTCTTTTCAGCATGGAATAGAATTTTACTTGTTCCTAATGAGTTTAATTGCTTTCCTCGTGTTGCACACCATAGATAATTTTATTTGATGTTCTATTTATGTTTCTATATGGTACTGTTGTTCATTTGGTCCAGTAACCCCTGATCCCCTTTTGTGCACATATGTTGATTACCTTTGGTTGAATAAATGAAATTACTCTCACATGGGAATTCTTGTTTTCCTTCTTAGTACTCTTATGTCTCTGTGGCTATGCTAAGCTAAACCCCTGTATATATTCTAAACTCCTAATGTCATTGAGGGACAGAATCTTTATGTTCTTTAAGAAAGTTTACAAATAGAAGGAGATCATTCAGCTCATCTGGCCAAATTTGGTAGCTCATTGATCCGAGTGTCTCATACAGCTCTTTCTTGAAAGAGGCCAGGGTAAGGGCATCTATTACATGGCTGGGCAACCTACAGTAAGTCATCAACAGAAGATCTTTCAAAAGTGCTAACTGGAGCCCCAGTGCAGTCAGTCTTATAGGTCACCTGTTTTTAAAAGCTGGGATCACCAGTGAACTATCGACAAATCGAGCACGCGCTGTAATCTGAGAACTCTGGTCCTCAAGGGCTAAAGACTTTAGGCCTAAACGATCTCTTATTTTTTCACATCAGCCATTTTAAGCGCTTCGAGAAGCCACCTTTGAAGACGCTACATAAAGTGTATATTTATTTAGTTGATCAAGCTGATCCTCCTCCTCTCCACTCTTTCCCACTCCATCCACTGCCCCTTCTCGGCCTGAGAGACAGCCCTGGGGCACCTGGAGGCCTCCTCCTGATAGCACCCTTCTTTTACGACCAGACTCCATTGTGACGATGGTGAAGACTTGTGCCAGGCGAATCTTTTAGCTCTTAGACCTAAGCCCCCCTCTTCCCTGCTGTGTTTGCCCCACGATGTCCTTGTGCCTAGGGGGTGCCGTTGCCTGCACACGGTCCCATTGCTGATGTGGGTGCTGCATTCTTTATCACATCCCTCAACTCCGTCGGCATCACCCCATTTGTCATTTGTTGCATCAGTATTCCTCTGTGAAGCTGGGGAGTGGTAATTTAAGCACTCAGTTCCCACAGAGCCCTGTGCTGCTTTCTCATATAAAACACTAGTTAGACCTGACCTGACTTGTGATAGTGTTTAGTTGTGCAACCACATCACGGTCCCGGTCTGACCAGAATAATGCAGCAGACCAAAGCACTGGAATGTATCACAACGGCGTCGCGAATGATCAAGTCATGAAAACGACGCCAGAGACATTTAGTCAATTAATGTACGTTTTATTTTTTTTCTAAAAACAACTCATGCGTAGCGGAGTACTATGGAAATACACGGTATAGAGTGTACATGTACAGTATAGGAGGGTCAAAATCGCTTGAAAAAAAAGATTTTTAAAACAATGCAAAAGGGGAGCAATTGAAATTACAACTTAAGTTCAAACAAAATGCTATTAATGACGAATTCCCCAAAACGTCCCCGAGTTGTTGTTTTTTTTTTGGGAAAACTCACATCTTTGGCTTTGCTCCAGCAGAAGCTTGAAGAGGCGGGGCTGTTCACAGTCATAAGGGGGCAGTCCGTGCTTGAAATGTAAAAAGAACTGGGACAATTCTGAAGGTCCCCCTTCTCCGCATCAAGTTACAGAAAGAGTCCATTCATTTGTGAAGCCTTGTCTCTCCAGCTCTGACGGTGCTGCAAAATGGCTCTTGTGTCCATCCAACGGCTTTTAATTAGCGAGAGTGTCGATCCATGTTGCAAACAGATTTTGCAAGAAAATGGAATTGATGTGACAGCGAAACAGAATATGAGCAAGGAGGAACTGATCGCTGAAATCAAGGTAGGAGCAGAATGAAATCTCAAGGGTGCGTGGCATCCCGGCATGTAATGCAAGACCGGGAGTACATTTTGTTTTGTTTTAATGCAAATATATTTATTCACGAAGCTCAATTCATCTTAATAAATTATTGATTTATTATTGAACGTGTCTGTTTTAAGACAACGAAAAATAACCAAATCGTGTGTTTTGGGGATGTATTAATAAAAAGAATTAGAGGTAAAATTTACTTTTCTAATACCGATGACCAAGTTTTGAAAAATGACGCAACGGATTTGCTCCGGCTGTTGTCGTGAATTTGGCACTGTTGGATTCCCAATTCAAGTCCCAAAGCTCTTTTTATAAAGTTAATTCCAAGTTGCTAGGAAGCGCCGCCTTCATCATGTTTTCTGATGCAACAGCACCTGTGTGTTTCAGCTCCCTAAACTCTGGTCATGCCACATTTGTAACAGTAATGCAAAAGATTTTTAACAGTAATACAAAATATTTTATACGCTATTTTTTTTATTTTCAATGTTTGCTTTAAGGTTTTACAGTATAATAAAAAATAATTACAATCTTTCTAAACTACAGTTAGATTAGTTTTTATTTTTGTACTTCGTTAATGTTAATGTATACCAATTAATTCTGGATTGTTATAAATCATAAAATGGCTTTGCAAAGTTTTGCATTTTTAATGCAGTGCTCTGTTAATTAAGGCACTAATTAACAGTTTTTAGCTGTGATTGGAGCCACTATTGGCACCGTTGACGGTGACCGTTATGTTGCGCTCAGTGGTTTCGCGTCAGGTGATTGGTTTGGCTTGACCACTGCAAAACTGTAAGGACATGTGTTGTTGGGGTTTTTTTGCGTGTGGGGGGTCTGCATAGGTGCACTAGACAGGTGATATGGTTACAAATGTGTTCAGTTGTTGAGTTTCAGCTGTATTTTGTAAATACAGTCTTGCTTTGTCAGGTGACTGTTCTACAGAAGGATCTACAGAACCAGATAGTGACTGAAATCCCCTCATCCAGCATCGGGGACTGTTTTTTTTATACACTCCATATTAAATCTCAACTTCTACTAGGTTCTGAATTCAAAATGATCACTTATTGCATTTTATTCTAAAGCAACGCTCACGGCAATGTTTAAAAGTTGTGCTCCTGGGATTTAATTAACCCAGACTTAATTAGGGTTACTGCAGTTTAAAGAATCTTAGAATTAGTGTTCTTTTTTTCATTACCTTGAACATGTTTTCTTTCTTCAGGACTATGAAGGGCTGATAGTTCGTTCGGCGACAAAAGTGACAGCAGAAGTCATCAACGCCGCGAGCAAACTGAAGATTATCGGCAGGGCTGGGACTGGTGTCGACAACGTGGACGTAGACGCTGCTACTAAGAAGGGCATTATTGTCATGAAGTAAGAAAAACATCTGTGTTAGCGCCGACTGCTACGTTTACTGCAATTTATGTAGAATACACGTCAGCTGCATGGTGATTTGGAAATACGCGTTTCTACGTTTGCTTGAGATAATTTGCCTTTCCTTTTCATTTAGTAGCATATGAAAATATTCCCTAATTTGTTCCTGATTTTTGTGAAATTCTATGCAATTTGAGTATGAGATATTTCACAATCCTGACTTGCTGTTTCTTCAGTACCCCTAGCGGAAACACCATCAGTGCTGCAGAACTCACCTGTGGGATGGTGATGTGTCTTTCCAGGTGAGACACACATGTGCTTTACCATATTTTCGTTTTTTTTGTAGTGCACAGCTTTGCTGAAGCAAAGTTGAATGCCTTATGTGGAACACTGGAGGACATTAAATGGACTTTCAAGAGTCCTTTGAATCCAGTATCCATTGATATAAATGAACAAACTTAAAGCATTTTCTTGCAGTATAAGGTATACATATCAAAAGGTAACTTAGAAATATTCCTTTTCCAGACACATCCCACAGGCAGCTATGTCCATGAAATCTGGGAACTGGGACCGTAAGAAGGTAAGCTTGGAATGACAGATTGAGATGAGATTGTTTTTCATGCAGAATGTTTTCTAATGCTTGGGCTCCCATGATACCCATTCAATCATGGGAGTTAGAACAGTTATAACAAGAGGAGGCCATTCAGCCATTCAGCCAATTTGGTAGCTGGTAGCTAACTGGTGCAAGAATCTCTTCTGGCTGTTTCTTGAAAGAAACCACATTCATTAACAACATGACTGGGCAACTTGTTCCACACTCCCACAACCCTTTGGGTAAAGCCGCGCCTCCTGTTCACAGTAAATGCAGGTAGTTTCTGCTTCTGTCCTCTGGTATGCATTTCACTGTTCACATTCAGCTGGACTGGCTTTGTCAGGGCCTCTGAGGATACTGAACACTTGTATCAGGTCTCCTTGTTGACTCCTTTGTTCAAGACTGTTCACTGTAGGACCATAAACTCCAGAATGTTTCTGGTTTGCTCTTCTTTGCACTGATTTCAGAGCAACAGTACTGCACCTTTTCTAAAATGTATTGACCAAAGTCGTACACTAACAGAGGCCTTACTAGTTTGATTACAATTTTAGACTTTTAAGAATATAGTCTTGCATTTTTTTTACCATTTTACTTGCTTTTACCACAGTGTCTAGAAGAATCACGTGAGGTGTCAGCATAACCTCCTGTTTTGTTCTCATAGGTTGCCTCTTCTAGCTCAGTATTTCCAACTGTGTATTTTTAGTTCGTGTTTAGAGTTCCTGGACCGTAGTGTCTTTGACGGGATTGTTGTGTTGTTGTGATATTTTCACAGTTTATGGGCTCCGAGCTGTATGGAAAAACCCTTGGAATTGTTGGCCTTGGAAGAATTGGAAAGGAAGTGGCCCTTCGAATGCAGTCTTTTGGCATGAAGGTCGATTTATTTTTTTAATCTGTTTTCGTGTGATATCCATTGTAGAGGCAAATGTACAGCTGCTGCTGCTTTTACAACATTGAAAGTGAAATGTAATGTGTTCTGGTACTGCGCGTAATGTTTTTTTCCCCCAAGTTTCGTTGTGATAGCTATCGCTTAAGAAGGGCTTGTTTTGAATTACCGCATTTTTGTGTCGGTAGACTGTTGGCTATGATCCCATCATTCCTCCAGAAGTTACTGCAACATTTGGAGTCGAGCAGATGTCCCTGGAGCAGCTGTGGCCTCTTTGTGACTATATCACAGTGCACACACCATTAATGCCTTCTACCACTGGTGAGTTTGTATGTAGATGATCCTATGTGCGCAACAGTGTCTGTCATTAAGGACAGAGAATTCTATGTTTGAAATGAATCCAACGTCTTTTGCTTTTCAATTCCTCTGAATCTTGCCTCAGTAACTGGCAAGTAAAATGATTTGTTTGAAGAGGGGCTAGAAAACGATTTAAAAACAAAATACGCTTCTCTGACAAGACGAGAACAATTAATTAGTTGGGTATATTTGTCCAAGAAGGAATAATCATTGTTGTTTTTTTCATATAATTCTGCTTTTTAAAGTATCAGGTTTTTTTCTTGCAGACATTCTCTTTCTTTTTAAAAAATGTAAATATTTAGAATTTACCCTAACTGATGAGCAGGTGATTTAAGTATGTGTGGAGATCTCTGTTTCAGTCTGCAGACATGGGATAAACAAAAGAGCGATGTGTGCTAAGATGAGGTGATTAACTGTTGTCTTCATTCACCCGAGGGCTCTTAAATGACACCACCTTTGCGAGGTGCAAGAAAGGTGTGAAGGTGGTTAACTGTGCCCGCGGGGGCATTATTGATGAAGGAGCCCTTTTGCGTGCCCTGGAGTCTGGCCAGTGTGGGGGTGCAGGCCTGGATGTGTTTGTGGACGTGAGTATCATACTGCAGTGCCATCAAGGGTCAAAACAGAGAAACTGGGACTGTTTCAGATAACAATAATAATAATGATTCCTTGCACTTATATAGCGCTCTTCTGGACACTCCACTCAAAGCGCTTTACTGGTAATGGGGACTCCCCTGATACCCCTAATTTTTCACAGAGAGGCTGGATGAGATCCTTGGACCAGTTAGCTGCTAACTACTTGAGTTTGTTTGGGCTAGGTGGTCCAAACAGCCTGCTCACAAACACAACATCTTATTATCTCATGAGTTTATATATCCAGATTTATTATATTTTCATTTGAAACATTGCAGTTTGACGTGATATAAGAATGTGAATCCCTACAGAATATATTAAACATCTTAAAATATTTGATTCTATTCATACCTACAGTGTTTTTATCTTTGTAATTCATTATCATTATTTGCTAAAGAAAGTATATACCACCTACTGGTTACGTAAAGTGATGAAACACATTAATTGGTCCACAAATATAAAAGTCAGAGAAATTATATATTTTTATTCTGGTTAAATATTTTGTGGATTTTCAGATTCTAATATCTTCCATTAGTGGTACAGTATTTTGCCATTTGGGAGAAGCAGTCTTTCGAGAGGAAAATCCCCCCAGTGCTTCATTCAGTTCGGGCTCACAGGGAAGCAACAGGCTCAGTGTCCATCACAGGGCACATGCAGTCGTTCTCAGAAACCCCTGTTAACCCAGGCAACATGCAGACTCCCCACAGATAGATCCCCAGATCTGTAATTGAACCCAGAGCTCTAGCGCTGCAAGGCAGCAGTGCTAACTGCTTCCCCATCGTGCTGCACTTCCAGAGGGGAATGGGAAAAATTAACTTTGCCACGTGTCTCCTTTCTCTTTTCTGGTATCCAGGAGCCTCCTAAGGACCGGTCACTGATAAACCATCCCAATGTGATCAGCTGCCCACACCTGGGGGCCAGCACCAAGGAGGCACAGGCCCGCTGTGGGCAGGACATCGCCGTCCAGATTGTCGACATGCTGAAGGGAAAGGCCTTAACTGGAGCGGTGAGTGCTCTGTTTTAGTCAACTGATCACCACAGGGCTGTCTGGTCCTGTCCGGTCCTGGAGGGCCAGTGTGTCTGCAGGTTTTCTAGCTGAGAGAAGCTGTTATGTTGGTCCTGAGAAGCCAGTGACCAGGTGGTTTAACTCTTTTAGAGCCAAGTTTCCCACAGACACCCCAGAGCTCGGGGATCAGAATTGGCCAGTCCTGGGTTAGCAGCTTCTTATTTCTCACTATAGTGAAGGAATCGCATTGTGCTCACTTATAGTAGTGTATAACAAATGGAAACCAATGATTTGCAAAATACTAAAATATCATTAATATATTAATAGGGTATATATGTTTTTATAGCATCTAAGTAGCTGTAACATTGTGGAAACATGCACCACAGCAAACATCCATAGGTTGAATTCCCTTGAAAAAGACAAATGTGTGCCTTGATATTTTTATGCAATTGTATTTCTTTAAAGGTATGAGGTAAAATCAGGGCAAGAAAAGAATTTTTGTCGCTACAGAATTGGTGTCTTGTAATGGTATACGCAAAGTAGAAAAGGAAGTTGTAACAGTGCAATAAACAATTGTATATTTTATTTTTTTGTCATTGTAGGTGAATGCACAGGTGTTGGCAAGCACTTTTTCTCCAAATTCCCAGGCGTGGATTAAACTGGGAGAAGCCCTGGGCACCATTTCAAAAGCTTGTACCATGGAAAACCAAGGGCATTGTCAAGTAAACATCACAGCCCTAGGTACAAGTAATTAGCTTTTTTTAACTGTCTTGCATTTCTGTGTTTTGTTAAGTTAAAAATACAGTGATCGTTTTCTTCTCAACGTAAAGTATGATGTCAAAACTCCTTGTTTGTGTGAGAATATGTAGAACAATAATTCTAAAGGCATTATAAAACTCTTCTTAAGATGTTTATTATTGTAGATTTCTAGTTTCTGAAACATCGGGAAAGCACTCATAACACCTAGCCATGACAATTGGACACATTTCAGTGATGTGGTCATTACTTCTGGGCAGCTTCTGTGAGCTTGATAGCTGGTTAAATAGCTCCCCCTGGTGATGTATACAGTGCCTTGCGAAAGTATTCGGCCCCCTTGAACTTTTCAACCTTTTGCCACATTTCAGGCTTCAAACATAAAGATATAATTTTTTTATTTTATGTGTAGAATCACCAACAAGTGGGACACAATTGTGAAGTGGAACGAAGTCTATTGGATTTTTGAAACTTTAACTAATAAAAAAAATGAAAAGTGGGGCGTGCAAAATTATTCGGCCCCCTTGCGTTAATACTTTGTAGAGCCACCTTTTGCTGCGATTACAGCTGCAAGTTGCTTGGGGTATGTCTCTATCAGTTTTGCACATCGAGAGACTGAAATTCTTGCCCATTCTTCCTTGCAAAACAGCAGTTTTCAGCTCTTTCCACAGATTCTCGATTGGATTCAGGTCTGGACTTTGACTTGGCCATTCAAACACCTGGATACGTTTATTTGTGAACCATTCCTTTGTAGATTTTGCTGTATGTTTGGGATCATTGTCTTGTTGGAAGATAAATCTCCGTCCCAGTTTCAGGTCTTTTGCAGACTCCAACAGGTTTTCATCCAGAATGGTCCTGCATTTGGCTGCATCCATCTTCCCCTCAATTTTAACCATCTTCCCTGTCCCTGCTGAAGAAAAGCAGGCCCAAACCATGATGCTGCCACCACCATGTTTGACAGTGGGGATGGTGTGTTGAGGGTGATGAGCTGTGTTGCTTTTACGCCAAACATATCGTTTTGCATTGTGGCCAAAAAGTTCGATTTTGGTTTCATCTGACCAGAGCACCTTCTTCCACATGTTTGGGGTGTCTCCCAGGTGGCTTGTGGCAAACTTTAGACGAGACTTTTTATGGATATCTTTGAGAAATGGCTTTCTTCTTGCCACTCTTCCATAAAGGCCAGATTTGTGCAGTGTAAGACTGATTGTTGTCCTATGGACAGACTCTCCCACCTCAGCTGTAGTTCTCTGCAGTTCATCCAGAATGATCATGGGCCTCTTGGCTGCATCTCTGATCAGTCTTCTCCTTGTCTGAGCTGAAAGTTTAGAGGGACGGCCAGGTCTTGGTAGATTTGCAGTGGTCTGATACTCCTTCCATTTCAAGATGATCGCTTGCACAGTGCTCCTTGGGATGTTTGAAGCTTGGGAAATCTTTTTGTATCCAAATCCGGCTTTAAACTTCTCCACAACAGTATTACGGACCTGCCTGGTGTGTTCCTTGCTCTTCATGATGCTCTCTGCACTTTCAACAGAACCTTGAGACTATCACAGAGCAGGTGCATTTATACAGAGACTTGATTACACACAGGTGGATTCTATTTATCACCATCAGTCATTTAGGACAACATTGGATCATTCAGAGATCCTCGCTGAACTTCTGGAGTGAGTTTGCTGCACTGAAAGTAAAGGGGCCGAATAATTTTGCACGCCCCACTTTTCATTTTTTTATTAGTTAAAAAAGTTTCAAAAATCCAATAGATTTCGTTCCACTTCACAATTGTGTCCCACTTGTTGGTGATTCTTCACATAAAATAAAAAATGTATATCTTTATGTTTGAAGCCTGAAATGTGGCAAAAGGTTGAAAAGTTCAAGGGGGCCGAATACTTTCGCAAGGCACTGTACATGCTTTACTCAAATTCATCACATCACATGCATACTGTAGGTATACAGTATGTTTGTGGTAATCCTCAGAAAAGACCGCCAGACCATGTTCACATCATTCAGCTGCTTTCAGACCTGAAACCTAGTCCGGCACACATCATTATAAAACATTTTTTATTTGCTCAGAGTCATGCCTTTGAATTTTGACATCCGAACGTACTGAACTGAATGGAAAACCCTTGCAGTGCAAAATGAGCACTCTTAGAGTCCAGACCTGAGGTGTATTTACATTGATTGAAGAATTCATAAAATTGAACACCATTTGTTTTACTTTTAAAAAAAGATGACTTGGAATGAAATATCCACGCACTCTAGAACTTTGCCAGTCTCTGTTTGTTTCCATTTTGCCTTTTATTGAGGGTGGCACCGCAGTTAGTATTGCTGCCGTGCAGTGCTGGGGCCCTAGGTCCAATTCTAGACCTGGGCTGCTGTATGTGTGGAGTTTGTATGTTCTCCCCGTGTAAACATGGCTCTCCTCAAGGTGCTCAAGTTTCCTCCCACAGTCCAAAGACATACTAGGAGGTTAATTGGCTTCTGGGGAAACTGGCCCTGGTGTGAGTGTTTGTGTGTTCGTGTTTGTGTGTGCACCGCGATGGACTAGCGTCCAACCCAAAATCTATCCCTCTTTGCGTCTGTTGCTTGCTTGGATAGGCTACCCTGCAACCTTGTATTGGATAAAGTAATTGGATGGATGTTTTTTCTTCACTTCTTCTCAGAAGCTGCGCTGATCATTTGAATGACTTGTCTTACTTCAAACAGGAGGCTCTCTGAAGACCTCTGCAGGCTATCTAAGCTCCGCTGTTGCGATGGGATGGCTGAGGGATGGTTCGAATGGCCATGTTAATCTAGTCAATGCACTGACTGTAGCCAAGGAGGCTGGTATTAAGGTAGGTCTGTGTGTCTGCATTCTGTATTAAACCGTTCTGCCTGTCATTCCCAAGCCAGTCTGTATCTGTAATGCTGTCTGCTTCAGTGGTGTTTTAATGATGAAAGAATACGGTATACTGTAAGTCAAGGTTGCTTTTATAGTGCAGGCCAAGCATATATAACAATAAGATTTTAAACCTTTACTTGTTCCTATGCCGCCTATGCATGCTGACGCAGCTCCCTACTTGAACTATATATAACAATAGCTGAAAAGGAGAAGTATTTGTTGTTAGGGCTTTTGTGCTCTTGATATTTTACTTGTAGATTAAAATATAGATATTTTAACTTAAAATACTCTATCCAGCTTTGTAGATGATGCTGTAACGTGTTCTCTGTTAACACGTTGCAGCATCACTCATTTGTGGAAGATGCTGTATGTCCCAGTGTTGAATGTGATGGATTTGAAGTCAGTTTTCCAATTCTCAATTATTTAAAAAACAGAATAAATGGAATAAAGTTTTCTGCACTGTCTTACCTATAGTGCTCAGACATGTGAGGTATAGTGTTCCCTGAGGTTTTGCTGTGACAAGGTGCTTGAGGTTTTATTCTGAAATGCAAAATGTACAGTATTCAGTTTTTCAAGTTCAGTATTTGTATTTTGTTTAGTGCCAACTTTAAAATTTGAGCCTTAGTTTTGGTAGTGCAATCAGTGTCCTGGTTTCCTCCTTTCTTGGGAAGTTCCATACTTGATTAGGACATTTCTCTCCTGCCTCACCTATCCTGCCTACAGGAATTGAAGAAAGACAAGCTATTTTGTCCATGAATGATTATTATTGGTAATGTTGTGCTGTGGTCTGCCTCCTTTTAGGTCACCAGTACTCACAGCAGTGCAGTGCCGAGTCTGAGCCGAACTGCGTGCTTAGTGGAAACATCAGTGAATGGTTCATGCCACAGAGCAGTGGGCTCAGTTCAGGAGGATAGTCCTGTTCTCCTGGAGCTGAATGGCAGTGTATTCAGACAGCCAGTCCCTCTTGCTGGAAACCTGCTCTTTTTCAAGGCTGTGTCCAACCCTCAACTTATGCCTTCTGTTGCTGGTAAGAGAGTGCTAGTTTCACTGGCTGTTGCATTTTCATTTTTGCACTCTGCAGGAGCAAAGGCGTGACTCTTCTGAGGACAGATAGGCCATCCTTTTCCTTTGACTGTACTATCCAGAGGGAATCTAACCAGAAAAGGCCTGGTCTTTTCTGACTCCTGAGGTCATGGCATCAGTTGGACGATGAGCTTGCATTTTTGTTTCTATGATATATACAAGCATCATAAAGCACTGACCTAAAAAAGCTATGCTAGTGGCTTCTTTTTGAGGCTTGTGGGTAAGTGCTCGATTAAGCTAACAGAATGGTGCGGTAGGGAAAAGTGTCAAAAACAATGGAAACATTATAAAGTACACTAGTTCAATCCTACTCAGAGTGTTGTGTACATGGTCATCACATGATAAGGAAGGATGCAACTGCCTTCAAAAAGGTCTGATAGTGACTAGAATAGTTCCTGGTCTGCATTGAAAGTCATACGCCATATCTTCATTCTTAGATAGAGGAGATAGAGGCCTCACACTGAGAAATGTGTCAGGACCTCAATGCCTCATGTAGAACTTACCATCTCAGTGCCCTATAGGCGACACTTCTTGGTGTCACGGATGTCAGAAGGGATGTACCGTGGAGAGGCAGGAGAGCAGAAAAAGACCCATATGCGTAGCGGCGGAACGGGTGATTAGCCTGTACTCAGCAGTTCAGGAGTCGTATAGAAACCAATGCCCTCAGGCAGCGGACGTGGGGCGACCTGGTGCTAGGCGGGTCTAAGGACATCCGAACCTCAATGCTGAGTGAAGGTGAATGAGAGACCTGGAAATATATAGCCCCAGAGAGAGAGACACCGGGACAGCAAAGCACAGGAAACTAGGGACAGGACAGATTAAGAGCTCCCTCTGGCTGCAGAGGGCGTGACCCTTGGTTATGCATACAGCAATGGGTTTCTGGAATAAACGTCTTGGCCATTTCGATTAAGTTTATTCCCTTTAGTGAGCTGAGATCTTTCTGTCAATATGCCACTGAAAGTAAAACAAACAATGTGGATTGAAAACTTCCTCTTGTTTGTAGCTTTCTTAAGCTCGAAGTTATTGTATTTTTTTTTGCTGATGTTGCCTTTTCTTTTTTTTTCTGTTATATGACGTTTTTCATGTGCTACTCAGAGTTTCCAGTTCCCTATAATGTTTTTTTTTTGAAGACCACTGATTTTTTAAAAATTTTAGAATCAAACTTTTCTTGGGAAAATTCCACTCTGAGGCAGGCGCGGCAGTGGTTAACATTGCTGCCGCCCACCCCTGGGGCTCTGGGTTCGATTCCGGACCTGGAGTGCTATCAGCGTAGAGTCGGAGAAAAGGGTTAGAAAATCGATGGATGGAAGTCCGCATTGAGTTCTTCCAAGCCTTCAACATGACATTTGACAGCTATCTGCTTCCAGTGCACCCCTGGAGATGTGTTTTTGAAGTCGAAACATTTTGATCTCAGATTTCTGTTCCTGACTGTCAGCAGACTGTCCAGAAAGGCTGTGCTGTCTTCCAGGTGTGCTGGCTGCTGCCGGACTTCAGATGGAGTCGTTCAGTGCCTCCTCATCCACTACGGGGGACCAGTGGTGCTGTGTTGGAGTCTCATCACTGCTCAGCGACTTGAACGTCTTGAAGCCTCATGTGAAGGAAGTTACACAGCTATCTGTCTAAAACGTGGGGAGCAGATTACAACCAGCTATGAGCAACCAGATCCTTAAGATGTTGCATCAATCATTCCATGGGTTTTAGAAAAGTTCTGAAGTTGTGCATTCAGAGCATTGATCTGTAGTTATTAAAATCACCTTGCTCAACTTCAGTAAGCTTTGGACACCTATTTATTTGTTCTTAGCAACATTTGAAACACATAAGCTAGCCTTTAAATATGAAAATGTACGCTTTTGCTTTTGTTTTTTTTAAATTAAGTGTTAAACCAGTAAACAATCAGAAAGTGCCTGTTGTGTTTACAGTACATTGCAAAACATTGGGGGGTATTTGTTTGGTATGTATTCAATTTGCTCAAAACAAATTTTAAAATAGTTTTCTTCTAACCTTATCCCCCTAGTACTCTGCTTTTGAAATAAAGGATTTAATATTATGGTCGTATGAGTGAGGTGTTTCTTGCAGTGTTTTGTATGCAAAGCTTCCCGAACAATACAGAAAACAGGTGTATATAAGTTACGGGCTGTACCGTTACACATGTAACGAGGAACAGCAGAGTGGAGCTGGTCACAGAGTTTCTTTTTCGCTGCATTGAGAATGGATAAAATTAGGTTTTTACACCACTTGTGTAATTTGTAGACGTTTCTACTATTTTCTACTACAGTGCTAACACCTAGATAAATCTTAACACTATATTAAGAGTAAAGATGGTGTGTTTTTGATACGTCCATCTCATTTATTGCAGTTTAGATGTTTGCGCGGTTCTGCGATCATGGAGAAGAAAATCCAAGTCAATAGATCATCAGTATTCTGTGTACAACCAAAGACGTGAAAACTGGCCACGAACCAGATTTGGACAATAGACTCTCAGTTTATAGTTTCTGAAGGTTTCTTGTTTCTATGGTAAGAGGGGGTTAATCCTGAGAATTACTGCAGAATCGATGCCACTCTTACACCGTGTTAGATATTTTGTAACTAGCGCAATCGGAGCATTGTATCCAGTTCTGCTAGCTATATAATGGAAACAATATTTTATACATTTAAAAACAAACCAACCAAAATAGCAGCTCCTTGGATAGTTTCAATACAACCACGAAACCACCAAAAAGTTGTCATTATAGCTCTTTTTTCTATTTTTAGTAATATCCCAATCGTAATTTCTTTTAACAATTAAAAATCCACAATTTATACACACACCAAGTAAATTACAATAATCAACATCACACAATCTGCATATCTGTAACATTCTACGCAGAACAGCATCATTAGAGGTAGTTGGTTGGTAGTTACTAGCAGCTTTAAGTAAAAACCAGATTACGCAATGGATTAAATCCTGATCAGGATTACGCCGAAATACCATGGCAACGAAAACGAAAAGGCTTTAGCTATGGGCGAATGTGAATCGCTGATCGTGTATTTGCACTGTTCAATATTCACAAATGAATAGACTGAAATTGTGTGGGTCGCTTTCTGTACTATTATGCAATTACGCGTTTCCGTAGTTAGGTTGTCGTGGTATTTTATGTATGTATGTAAAAAAACGAATCGCTGGCTTTGAGTGCATTAGAACTCAGACCAAGTGCTATAATGCACCCAGATCGGTGAGCTACGTTAATCCTTACAACGCTTTCATTTGCCCGGACGCTTTCCCTTATCATGGCTGTAGAATATGTCTCAAGGGAAAAGGCGAGAGTCACCGGCTCCTCGCCTGAAGATACTACTGGCTGATATCAGCAAGGCATGACTGCCCAGAATGCACAGTGCAGGGTGACATCTGACTGCTGTTCTAAGTATATACATATACCAAAATAGGACCGCTAACGGTGCTGACATTCTTACGACTAATTGCCCTCCATCTGGCTGGCTGGAGCTGCTAGCGGAGAATCCGTGTGTCCAAGGTTTCTGGGCACCAGTGCAGTCAGTATGTGTCGTGCTTTTTTTTGCCAGCCGTGAAATTCGCTGCTTTCTGTACAGCCTGTACACACTGTGTGTGAACCGAGCAGGTATGTAATATGCTATTGTCTACAAAACACTGAGATGTTCAGTGCTTACCTCCTCTTATTGTTTGTACCGGACTGAGGTGTCTAGTGATGACTTCTTGTTTCCTTGTGTTAAACCGACGTATGAAAGGTGCGCTATAAATACATGATTGTTATTTAAACATAACAGTTTGCTAAAGTTTATACTGTCGTGTCTTAATTTTTAAACCAATAGAATATTTTGCATTTAAGATGTTAATTAATGTTGTTTGAACTGCATTTCCTTGTTTTTCAACTTCTCTCTTGATAAATAACTTCGCCTTTTGCGCTTAATTTCACTCAATTGAACGCTTATCTTTAAAAGTATTCATCTAATCTCGTTACATTTACCTGATTTGAAAATATTTGCCTAATTTTTTGTTTATTATATGTATATGTAACACTCTTGGTAACCTAATGTGTCCATAAAATTGATAGGCTGAACTGTAAAACGATAGTGAAATATTAGACTAAAAAAGTTATTTGTTTAGGTGCCGTATTGCGCTGTGGGTAACATTATAGGAGTTCTATAGGGAATCTGACATTAAATATTGAAGCCATAATGAACCGGTGTCCAACGCGTAAAAAAACAGTAAAACACTTTTTCAATATTTTTTTTTTGCAGCCATGTCAGTGAAAGGACAAGATTGCTATGTGTACGAATTTTATGATTTTGACCACCCGAACGAATTCTTGGAGGCTTTCAGAGAGTTTTACCTGGATGGTTTGTTCACAGACATCACGCTCCAGTGTGGATCAGGACAGATATTCCGCTGTCACAAAGCCGCGCTTGCCGCCCGCAGTTCCTATTTCAAAGTGATGTTTACAGCGGACATGAAAGAGCGATCAAATGACTTGATCAAGCTGCCGGGGATTGACTGCGAGATATTGACAGCAGTGGTGAATTACGTGTACACTTCCCAGGTAAGCATAACAGAGACAAACGTGCAGAGCCTTTTAGAAGCGGCTGACCTCCTGCAGTTTGCGTCTGTGAAGAGAGCGTGTGAGGAGTTCCT
Organism: Lepisosteus oculatus; assembly: GCF_040954835.1. Lineage (NCBI taxonomy): Eukaryota > Metazoa > Chordata > Actinopteri > Semionotiformes > Lepisosteidae > Lepisosteus > Lepisosteus oculatus. The sequence continues at coordinate 15,903,327 of NC_090707.1, forward strand.
GATTCGGCTCCTGGATGTGGACAACTGCCTCGGAATGCACTCGTTCGCGGAGTTCCACGTCTGTCCCAGACTAGAGAAGGAGGCGCGGAGGGTGATGCTGTGCAGCTTCGAGGAGGTCGCCAGGCAGGAGGAGTTTTTAGAGATCGGCTTCGAGAAGCTGAGCTCCCTAATGGCCAAAGAAAACCTCAACGTCTGGAAGGAGGACGTGCTGGTGGAAGCTGTGGTGAAGTGGGTCGCTCACGACATGCCCTCCCGCATTGATCATGTGCAGGATTTGCTCCATTGCATCCCTCTTGAGGTGGATGAGATATACTTCAGGACAGCCCTTGGCCTTCAGAAACCCTGTTTGCTTGGGAATGAGAAGAAGGTCCATTCCTTAATCGTCCGCGCCTTGAAATCCAGTCGCAACCAGATCTCCGGTAGTAGTAAGAAGTTAACATCCAATATGTATGTTATCGGCGGGTACTACTGGCACCCTCTGTCCGAGGTACACGTGTGGGACCCGGTCACTAACATGTGGACCCATGGGAAGGACATGCCTGACCACACCAGGGAGAGCTACAGTGTCACTCTCCTGGGGCCCAACATTTACGTCACAGGAGGGTACAGGACAGACACAATTGAGGCTCTGGATACTGTGTGGATTTACAACAGTGACAGTGATGAATGGGCCGAGGGGTGCCCTATGCTTAACGCCCGGTATTACCATTGCTCGGTCACCTTGCATGGCTGTGTGTATGTCATAGGAGGCTACAGAGGAGGAGCCCCTGCCTGCGAAACTGAGTTCTATGACCCTCTAAAGAGGAAATGGATTCCTGTGGCGAATATGGTCCAAGGTATGAAGAGCTTAATTTGACCACTTGGCTCTGGTTTTACACAGCCTGGTTAGCACTAATCTTTGACTACCTGTCTATAATTTAGGCACGCTAGTGGAAGACCAGGAATAACAAGGTTTCTGTGAAACATACAGTAACCTGAGACCATCTCTCGAGAGATGCAGGGTAATGATTACAACTGTTCAAACGTTTGAAGGATCTGTATTATAAAATGACTTGGAATACACATTTTTGTAATGACTAAAATGAAGACAGTAGTCTCCCCCCCTATTAATTTGTCTCTTACAACACCTGATCCAAAGCAAAGAAAGAATTTGCACCCATGCATAATGCATTTTCAGCAATATAAAGCATATGTCTTTTACGGAAATGCAAGCTTTCAATTACATTAGTTGGCCTGGTTCTTCATGTGGTATTTTAAACAAGCATTTAATTTCACAAAGCGCAGTATGAAGTATTGGACATTGAACAGACCTTGATCAATCAAACCAGCTATGACTTGCAGGAATTCTATACAAGTCTGGCACTGTCTGTGTGGGGCAGACTGGCTTTCTGCACATCAGCATAGGTAAAAGTCACTGATTAAGAGATCTTTTAGGAAATTAATGGATGGATACAGTACATTATATACTGTCTATTACATTAATAATTTCTTCCATGTGTATGAGTAATTTGCCATTTGGAAGCCACGTGCCTAATTTCTTATTTTATTTCAAACACAGGTGTAGGAAATGCTACAGCTTGTGTCCTGCATGACACAATTTATGTCACTGGTGGCCACTATGGATATAGGGGAAGTGTTACCTATGAAAAGATTCAGATCTACAGGGCTGACCTCAATGAGTGGAGCATCGCTACTATAAGTCCTCACCCAGGTAATGATTTTCTGCAACGATTTTCCTTTCCAGTGTACTTTGTAACTTTTGTTTCCATGCTTGGTCATTTGCTTGTTGAGTGTCACTTAGAAAATAAACAAATTATGTATTACAGTGAGATACAAAATACAATATGCTGCCATTTTTCACAGTCTGTTGTCAAATTTGAACTCAGCCCAACCTTCCCATGAAATCTTGCACTGGTGAGCTCGTTCTCAGGTTGCTATGGTTTTACAACAGGCAGTCTGGCAACCGCCTGTAAGACAAACAGTTCTCCAGCTGACAGCCAACGTCTGAGTGACACATGAAACACATTCAGGCTATTTGACCAATAACATTTTACAGTAATAATTGCTTACACTTATATAGCGCTTTACGGGACACTCCACTCAAAGCTCTTTACAGGTAATGGGGACTCCCCTCCACCACCACCAGTGTGCAGCCCCCACCATGATGATGCGACGGCAGCCATAGTGCGCCAGAATGCTCACCACACACCAGCTCTCAGTGGGGAGGAAAACAGAGTGATGAAGCCAATTCATAGATGGGGATTATTAGAAGGCCAGGGGGAAATTTAGTCAGGAGACAGGGATTACACCACTACTCTTTTAGACAAACACCCTGAGATTTTTAATGACCATGGAGAGTGAGGACCTTGGTTTTATGACTCATCTGAAGGATGGCGCCTTTTTAGTTTTGTGTCCTCATCTTTATACTGGGGCATTAGGACCACACAGACCACAGGGTGAGCGCTCCCTACTTTTCCCACTAACGCCTCTTCCAGCAGCAACCTTAGTTTTACCTGCTGAGCTTCAGTGGGTTGCCAGTCATATTGGTTGTTCCACTTGAGAAATCCCTAACCTCTAAAAACACCAAGTCTCATTCACACATATTGGGATTTATTTAGTATGGCACACTAAAATAACTGCATGAAATAGTTTATGGTACGGAGATGTGTATGTAAATGCTTGATTCAGTTATTAATTTGAAGATGTTGTGGATCACATGGGCTCACGAGGCCTGTGACCTTTCAGACAAGGTCTGATATTAACCTGAAGGCACACTCATTTCCATGTAGTCTGCTCTACAGAAAGCACTGGACTAACAAGAGAAGGATTGAGAAGCACAGCAGACACTCCAAGGTGTATTCTAGTGTGGAGGTGGGGGCTGTAAATCAAGGCTTTTGGGATTATTCAATTCAATTCAAATTATTTTTATATAGTGCCTTTCACAACAAGGTTGCCCCCAAGGTGCTTGACAAAGCAAGTGACCATACGTGTTGTGAATACAGAACAGAAAAGACCAGAAGACAATGGAGGAGAGGAACCAAAAACATCTTAGTAAGGAGAAAAAAACCCTCTAGGGGTCCAAGGTCAACTGGCTGCCCAACCTCTTTGGGCATGCTAACATTATACAATTTTAAAAAAAGGAAAAAATTGGAAAAAAAGGAAAAAATTACACAAAACAATGAAGGGTCTTCTTTCAAAGCACGCTCATACTGTTCAGTCATTTTCAAGGTATTCCATGCAGAAGGGCTGTGAAAACATTGACACAGTAATAAAACTAAACTCCTGTCGTGATATTCACTAAAAGTGTCATTTTGCATGTAATTACCGTTCAACCCCTGATCACCTACTCAAAAACACAACCACATCCGGAGTACCAGAAGCATTCTTAACAGTTACATGAAGGTTGTCTAGTTATACGCTGTTTCTAGTTTGTAAAAATCAGAAAAGTCCCTTACTTTCATTTTCGTTACCTCCCTAGAGTACGGCCTGTGTTCTGTGGCTCTGAGCGACAAGCTGTACCTGGTTGGTGGACAGACCACCATCACCGACTGCTATGACCCGGAAAAGGACCAATGGAGGCAGATGTCTGCGATGAAGGAGAGAAGAATGGAGTGTGGGGCTGTCGTCATGCACGGCTGTATTTACGTCACAGGAGGATACTCCTACTCCAAAGGAACTTACCTTCAGAGCATAGAGAAGTACGACCCCGAGCAGGACAAGTGGGAAATAGCTGGCAGCCTCCCCAGTGCTATGCGATCGCATGGCTGTGTCTGTGTTTACAGTGTGTAGATCTGCCTTCATTGCATCTGGACTGCAGTGGCTCGTCCATTTGAGAAAGGGCAAAGGTGAAGTACCAGCTGTCACGCCCTCTGCAGCCAGAGGGCGCTCCTTCTCTGGCCTGTCTCTTGTTTCCGGTGCTTTGCTGTCCTTCCGGTGTTTCTCGCTCTCTGGGGCTATATATTTCTGGGTCTTTCATTTTACTTTGCTCAGCACTGAGGTTCAGATGCCCTGAAACCCGCTTAGCACCAGGTCACTCCTGTCCTTGGCCTGAGGGCATAGGTTTCTATATGGCAATTCCTGAACAGCTGAGCCAGGGCTAACCCCCGTCTCGGTACAGTTTGTCCTTTCCAACATACATGACACCAGCAGCATCCATCACTCCATGCGCTGATGTACGATATCTGAGGCAGCACATGCGTTTGTGAGTCAGCAGGAGAAATCTGAAAAGCTATTCTCTCTAAGGAGTGCCCAGCCTTTTGTAAGATAGAACAGCAGCCCTTCGATTTAAAAAGCAGACAATCAATATGATGGATTTTGTTGTTTTTTTTAGCGAAGCAAAAAAGGTGTACCCTTGAGCAGTGATCTGATCCACTTCAGGTTTCACAGACTGCTGTGCGTATTGTACTGTACAGAGATGTCTGCAAGTGGCAAAACATGACATGGATCAAAGTGCTACACACTAGGAGTCAGAATTTTTAAATGTTTCCAAGGAAGTTATTTTAGGAAATAAGATTTTAAGAGCTCAAAAAGGAAAATTACATTAGGGATGAAAAATGTATGCAAATGTTTCCTCAGATTGCCTAAAAGAAATAAGACAAGTAAGAGGTCTTAAAAAATGTGCAGCATAGCCAACACAAGACATTTTAATGAAAAAAAGGTCATGTTTATTATGCTAATGTGGTGGGTTAAAAGAGCTTTTTTCCTAACAGAGACCATAATATTTCTCATTTAAAATTTTACATTAGACTATTTTATGATGCAATAAAGTATTATAGGGTTATAACAATGAGTATTTCCAATAGAATGATACTGTTTAAAATGAACAGATCATAAGATACAGTAGATAAGAACATAATAATGGTTACAAATGAGAAGAGGCCAGTCAAGCTCGTTTAGTTGCTGTTAGGTCTGAGGATCTTATATAGCTATTAAAAACACCTATCACTGACACCAGAGAGAGTTTAGGAATCTATATTTACCCTATGAACACCTGAAAAGTATAGTTAGTGCAATCCTTAGTGTATATAGTATACTGTATATACAGATGAGATAAATGTGTTGATCAGACGTCTGAGTATTATTTTACTGTAACTGGTGTTCAAGGACATTTGGGCTAATATTATGAAGTACCTTTATCCATTGCTCTGGAAATACAGAATTACGTTCTGTTATTTATGAACTCTTTGGATCACAGTAACTGCCATTTTATGTTCTCTGAAGAAAAATGTTTCACTTCCCCTTCTGTATCGTGAACAGAATTATTACCTTTTGGTTCATTTTGGCTTGAGTTCACCTTTGCCTCTAGGTATTAAAAAAAAGGCTCATTATTGACAGCAGAAAGAGCTCAGCAATCTGTGAATAGCACGTGGACATAATACCTAGAAAAAGCACAAAAGCAAGTAAAAGCCTAGAGGAATTTTTCTAATGTATGAGTCTAGTTTTTTAGACATATAACCAGCTGCAGTATTCCAATGATCTAGTACAGCAAACGTTTTTTAAACTTTGATTAAATTGTTGCTACAGTGTTTTGTACTACTGTATATATCTTTGATTTTAGAAAAAGGAATTATAGAAAATAAAGGATTCTTATTTCAACACCGTTGAATTTCCTCAAAGGATAATTTTTTGGGGAAATCTGTTCATTTTGTTTACTAATGTATTTGCATTATTTATGAAGAATATGATGTTTTAAAAGCATTGTGTGTATTGGTGAATGTTTTTTTAGTTCTTTTAAATAAATTATGTTTTGTTTCAGACACGATTTTTCAAGAAGCACAAAAATATGGTAGAGCAAGAGTATTAGAAGGTCAGGAAAACCGCACTGCATACAACCCATTCTGTGTCTTGTCTACACGTCCATAACCACTTTGACTAATGTTTGGGTACGTTTTAGAGCAGTTTGCAAGAACGCTTGATTTGCACATGAAATGTTTATGTTTTGTTATTACCTTTTAGAGATACGTTTACCATTTTGATATTTACTTTGTCATTTTTTTTTTACTAAACCGAATTTGTTGGAATTTTTTTTTTGCGGTGAATGATTTCATTTCAGCTAACATACAACACTGCCACCTTCTAGCCTCCTCCCAGCAACTAAGCAAGACCGAGACTGGATGTTGGAATTCATTGGAGAAATGCGGCCCCCACCTATATATAAAGCTCTTTGGTATCTTTTCAGATAGAAATCATTATGTAAATGCAAGCAACTTCTATTGAACACCGAAAATGTGTACTGTAAATTCCTCAGCAGAAATCTACTGAATTGTCTATGTGTTTGAATGCTTTTGTAATATTTGTTTTTTGGTATTTTGAAATTCATGAATTTTGGTTAACACACAGCATTTTGTAATAAGGAATAAACTGTTATTATTAACAATTACTAGCCATGTTATCATTTACGTGGCTGTGTATAAACTGTGATTATATCGTTTACAGTCTGCTGTTAACAGACAATCCATTTAACCACATTCCAGATTTATCATAATATTATTATTCCTGAAAACAGCAAGCACGGGCTATAGCGATTTCACGATCTGTTCTAATATATTTTTACAAAGCTTTACACGTTCTGTGTAATAGAGAATGGTTTGTTCGGATAGGTCAATCGTCTTCGTAGGACCAAAAACACCACCCTTTTCGGTTGCTGCACACGCGATCTAACAGAAGCAATTTCGACGTTCGTAGGACGTGAGAGCGTTTGGGCCATCCCACGCCCCGTAGAAGCGCAGTGGTTTCTGGGATAAGAGTGCGTGCTATAAGAGCTTATTACAAGAGCAGGTAGCTACGGGCCGTCGGTTATTTGGGGGAAAGAGGGATAAGGTTAGTTTTGTGGCTTATTTTTTCCTTCATGTACATGTTGGTTTGTGTTCTTCAGAACTATGAATGCTTCTGTGTTGCGGGGTGCAGCGTGTTCTTTTCTAATCGAACTTCCCACGTAAAGTTCGTATGAGGCTTCTGAGAAAATACCGGTACGAAACTGCTTTAAATGTCATTTTGTCCATCTCGGAATACTTATGGATTGGACGCGTTAAGTCCAAGTACGGCACAAACCTAAACGGTAAATTTTAAATTTGCATGAAGTCGCTTAATTTTGGTTGGGTGGTGAAACATGCTGGTTTCAATGCAGATTTTTTTTGTGACGAAACAAAAAAACGTGGAGACCTCATGTTCCGGCAGGGGGAGATGGGCGGTGTGGAAGCCTCGATTTTCTGTTAACTGCTTTCTCAACTCTCTGAAGAACGCTTTTGGATGTATTAAATCGGGTCGTTAGGCTGAAATGGAGGAAATGTATCGCCACTTTGCTTTGCAATTGTGTTGAATAAAGTTTTAACATAGCCCAGAATTGTTTTATCAATTTTTAAAAGGAAAATTGCTCTTGGATTGTTTCGCGTGTTTACGATTTGTGATGTAATTATATGTACAATACTACATTTAGAGAATGCTCGCTTCATGAATTCAGTGAGACCCTCCATTATGCTACGGGATATTTTTGTCTGGAGTAGATTCCTGTAGCCTCAAGAAAATCTGCATCTTTCCATTTCTGACCGCTTTATCACATACAGTACAAGGGAGCCGGAGCCGGCGAGAAACGGGCGCAAGACTGCGTTCGCCCAGGGCAAACATCTGAAATTACCAGTTAGGTGAAAAATGCATGCATGCATCAGGGTGTTAATGTTTTAAGAAATTGTGCCTTTCAGATTAAACATGGCAGATACCAACCAAGAAATGACGACCCTTGAGAAGAGAGTTGCCGAACAGATTGAGGTAAATTTAAGGATTTCTTTTAATGATCTTTTAGGAGAGTTGCAACAATATATTGCCCCTCAATGTAATGTTAATCACAATGATACTGTGCAGCTTTACCAAAGGAGTGGGATTTCTTTGCCTTAACAGTACTATTTCGGTGACCATAATCTTCCAAGAGACAAGTTCCTCAAAGAGCAGATACAGCTAGATGATGGATGGGTGCCGCTTGAAACCATGATCAAATTTAACAGGTATGTAGTGTTTGACAGCAGTGCTAACACGCAAACCCAGTTCTATCTGGTGCTTGTCTTTGTAAAATGTACTACAGTGTACGTGCTGCTTTTAAAAAAAAAAAAAGTCGGTCTATTCAGGGGCAGTATCTGTTTATGTTGCTGTAAACGCACTGATATGCTTTATTAACCCACTACACCACAAGATGCAGTCTAGTGTTAGTATTGGACCTGATATTTACTTGCTTGAGTATAAGGCAGCGTCAATTGCGCCACCTGCTGGCAGAAAAACTAAAAACGGCGATTATTGAAACCGACCGTCATTATTTTGAAGTCTATTAAATGGAGTATACATAGAATATTTAATACTACTCAAGTGGCCACGTATATTTGACAGTATTGTACCTGGTTAATAAAATAAATAATTGTTATGGGTGTTAAAGTCATGTGCATGAAATCGAAGTAAACAATTATAAATGGTTATTGACCCATATGAGGGCTGATCTGGGTTCTATAGCAATGTGTTTAACCTTATATATTCTTAAATGGAATCCCTTTAGGGGTTACGTTTAAGAGCAAGAAGGAGTTGCTGTGACTCATGGGGATGTATTAATATTTGCTATATAACCCTGTTCTACTGGCTGAGTATATAGCATTGCTGGTTCTTTTTAGGGTGAAACAACTGTCTATTTGAACTAAAATAGGTGAAGTAGAATTAGGTCTTTAGTGTTGCTACTGCAGCAGCTAATGTTTATATATTTCATAATTCAAAGTGAATTTTACTTGCTCTTAAACATCACAACGTTGAAAGGTGTTCCTTAAATATTCTGATATTGTCTGTCTGGAATGAATCCTGATTGGATTGTTTCTTGCTGTAGGCTGAGCCGTTTAACCAAAGACTTCAATGTGATTACTGATTCACTGAGAAAATCCAAAACTGGGCTTATAGAAATCAGTGAAGATAAGTCAAAGATAAGAAGATCCCCAGATAAGCCTCTGCCCGAAGCTAACGACGAGTACAAAGATGCAGTTAAACACAGATCAGTCTACATTGTAAGTAAGGCCTTCATTGGATTCTTATACTTCAAGTAGAATTTCTTTTATCATTTGCACTGACTTTATTTCCTTCTTTTTCCCCAGAAAGGTTTTCCCACAGACTCAAGTCTTGATGATGTGAAGGAATGGCTAGAAGGCAAAGGAAATATTGAAAATATTCAAATGAGGAAGAATGCACAAAAGCAGTTCAAGGTTGGATATCTGACTTTTTAAAAATTATTTCATATTCTATGTCTTTCTTGTCTTTAACCTTTTTTCTTTGTGCCTTTTTATAGGGATCAGTATTCATCGTTTTTGACACGGATGAATCTGCTAAGAAGTTTGTTGAGATGCCAGATTTGAAATACAAAGACAATGAAATGATTGTGCTTTTAAAGTAGGTATATTTTGCTGATCTGTGGTGAAATTGTATTAATTAGTGCATTTTAAGTGCACAATTGTCCATTTTCATAGTTTTTACATACATATATGGGCTCTGAGTACAGCAACATCTTTTCTAGCATGCAGTTTTGGCTTGGTATATTCGTGTTAATCATTCTCTTTATTTCCTCCAACCTTTCAAAGATCTGCTGGCTGACTTAATTGGTAACTTAAATTGTGTGTGTGCCCTGCATGTCCGTCTAGAATGTGTTCTTGAGTAAAGTTATTTTTGTAGCTTTCTGACCATGCATGTCAGTAGGGCGAAAGGGCTTCCTTCTCTGTAACCTAGCTAATTTGATTCATGGTGGCTTAATAACATCCTTAGATTAGCTATTTATTGAAAGATCTGGTGGATCTTTTCAGCAGTAGTTTGAGGGTGGAAGTTTACCATCTCAACAAGTATGTCAAGAACAGCTGAAATGTTAAACAATAGTACTTTCTAAGAACATATTTATTTTAGGGAGGATTACTTTACAAAGAAAAATGAAGAAAGAAAGCAGCTGAGAGCTGAAGCCAAGGCAAAAGCAAAACAGTAAGTAGGCTTGCCTTTTATTTTTTACATCTTGGAAGTGTCCACATACACCTGTTATCTAGGAATAGTATAGTTACATTTATTCTAGTTCTAAAGCTAAGATTTGACCCATTCATGCTTGCTTTCTGTGATATTTGAATAGTCCCTTTTGCATCATGTAATAGAAGTTCGGCAAATGGGGCTGAAGAAGTTTTCTAAAACCCTGCAAATTCTCTATTTCAGAGAAAAAGAAGAAATGCAAAAGCAAGCAGAGGATGAGGAAATGGTAGGGTATTTTTTTTAATTGTCTGTTTTGAGTTGAATGTTTTTTTTTACCTTGGGTTTATACCCCTTTGGTGGTCAACTCTTAATTCCCATTGTAGAAATCATTGGATGAACACACTGGATGTCTGTTGAAGTTTTCTGGTGATCTTGATCAGACCTCAAGGGAAGACTTCCATGAATTATTTGCTGGCCATGGTCAAATCAAATGGATCGATTTCATTAGAGGTGCTAAGGAGGTAAGTTCTTGCTATAGACTAGTGACGGTCTTCTGAGCACTTCGTAATTGGTAAGGCAGCATGTAAAGCAGTTTTGCATTGATGGTACAACTTGTTGACCTGATATCTTGGCAATAATTTGCAACATTGTTTAAGTTTGCTTTGTGCACAAGTGAAGATAATGCAGTGAGTCATTGAATTGTAGAATTGATCTGTAAATATGATTTTCTCGGTAAATGTTTAACTAGATAAGTGCAAATGGCTTGTCCTCATTTAGCTTGGAGTCATTTAGCACGAGTATGTGGCATGCTGAAACTTGGAATTTTGTGCAGCTGACTACCTTCACAGTTCAAGTGTCATTTAGATTCCTTCCCCCTACAGGGTACAATCCTCTTCAAATCAAATGCAAAGGAAGCTCTTGAGAAGGCTAAAGAAGCTAATGGTGGCAACTTGCAAATAAACAAAAAGGATGTAACATGGGAGGTGCTGGAAGGAGATGTGGAGAAGGAGATGCTGAAGAAGATAATTGAAGATCAGCAGGGATCCCTGAATAAACGTCGAGGTCGAGGTATCTGCCACAGTTTTAATTGTCAGGGTTTATTTGGAAATGGAATGTGCTGTATTTGTGTTTAAGATCTCCATAGGTGATAAGAGGATATTTACTGGCTTAGTTTTGCATGTTCATGTGTCCCTGTAGTTTCAAAGATGCTTTGGGGTGAGATATGTCTGACTTCTGAAGCAGTCAAGTTGATCGAGAACAGCCAGGATTAAATGGAGATCTAGTCCTGAGGCTTGTGTAAGGACGTCTAGCATTGGCACTGGGAGTTGCAGTGTGGGGTGGGGGGGGGGGTGTTGCAAAGCTGATTAGCATCTAGTATGCAAACAAAGAAATAGTAGGTATTGCCCAATTAAACTATTTTCATATTAATTAGCTTTTCCTTTCAAACGAAATCCGATCATTGACATCAAATGGTTGTTTTTCAGGGGGTCGGAAAGCAGGAGGAAGAGGACGGGGTGGACGAAAAGACAGAGGTGGAAGAGACCAGGCCAAAGTGGAGTTTCAAGGCAAGAAGACTAAATTTGAGAGTGATGATGAACCCGAGGAGCATGAAGGTAAGCTAGCTTGTAACAACTGAAGGCATGTTACAGATCATCAGGGTTGTAACTTGTAGCAGTGGTTATAATCTTGATTGTTGTATGGCACCTTCTATAGTACATTTCAATACAAGTTGTGCAGTAAAGATTTTAAAGCTAGAGTTTAGAAATGAGTTTTAAGATGGAACTTGAAAGGGTAAAGTGATTTGCCAAATCCATTATGGGCTGTGAACTAATTCCAGTCTTGGAGCAACACCAGGAGGCAATGCTCTGTTTTGTTCTAGCTTGATTTTTGGGAGAGAAGGCTTGAAGACTTAAGTGTTGTGCATGTGAACAGGACCTTAACATTTGTCTACAATGTAGTCGAGAGCCACAACATTCAGTCCTTTTAAAGACAAGAAGCAGTATTTTGATTTTGTTTGGAATTCACATGGGCCATTACATATCATTGCGCTAGAAGTAAGTTTTGGCTTCAGCCATGGGTTATCCAATGGCTAACCCAATGAAATATGGTTTAAGCACATCTAGAACTGAAAGTTTCCACCTACATCCACAATTGTTGCAGTAATAAAGTGCCGTCCAGTTTTTTTATATGACAAAGTATTGATCTGTTCATAAAATCTGCAGCTACACAGTGTCTTGATTATGCAGTTCTGTAAATTGTATAGACTGGGTAAAAATGGCTCTTTTTAAAAAAATAATTGACATTCAGTGATTTACATAATTGCACTTGCAGTTACTTTTCATGCATATAGACGTGGTATTTATAGTCCTAATTATCTCTAATGAAATTGGAGCAGAAAAACTACATGGAACAAAACCTGATATTCTGAGGACTGTCTATAAATTTAGCATTCAATTAGCTTTGTTTTATTAAGTGGTTAAGTAATAGCTTACTTTATTAAAGGAATACTTCTACAGAAAAATCACTTTACAGGTGATTGTGCTTTAGTTTTAAAATTGTTCAATTAGCTGTAGTTGGAATACCTGACCTCTTACATGGCTTCACGCTAGCCAATCTGGTCTTTCTTTAAATGGGCTAGCAGTTCAATTTTATGTACTACATTGGATGACTGCAGTCAAATGAAAATATGCTAGGAAATTTTACACAACCTAGTCAACCATTCACATTGATCTCTTCCCCCCCCCTTCTAGCACCTGCAAGTCCAAAGAAGAGAGCTCTGGAGGAAGTAAATGCTGGAGATGTGGAGGAGCCAGTAGCAAAACAGATGAAAACTGAAAATGGCTCTGAGAAATAGTGATTTTTTTTATTTTTTTAAATCCACTCCTATTCAGTCTTCATTTCATGGAGAAGCGTATGAAGTCTACTTCTATGTCGACCTGCAACAGGAATATAAAGCATGGTTAAGACTTAAATACAGCTTTATTTCTCCCTGGTTCTGGGCAATGATGCTGGCAGATGTGTGTGCATGTTAAATGCAGGAACCACAATGATTTGGCTGCAGTTTTTTTTTTTACTGTTCCCCCAGTTTATGTTCTTAAGTGGAGAACACTGAAATGTTTTAAGCCCAACAAGTCTTACATGAACAGTTCCAATACTTAATATGTAAGCCTCCTGTAATTGGGACTGCAGTTACCTTAACACATTTATGTAAAGTGCAGTTACCTGATCTTTTTTTATGTAGGAAATGTTTTTTAATAAAGTAACCTTTTATTGTTGCCACACTGATGTGTACATGGTTTTGAGTTGCCCTGCAGTCTTTATCTGCCATGTGTGTACAGTGTATTCTTTAATTAAAAGAATAACATATCTTTGCGTCTGTCTCTTTGGGAAGGAAATGGGGCAAAGTATGTCACTGAATTCAAATAGAATTTGAGCCAACAGTGAGAAAGGTAGTATTTAAAATTCATCCATGGTGCAAAAACCTTACCGATTTCTTTTTATGGAATTTGTAGGAGGCTGGTAAGTCATATCTAAGCTCTGTTAAACAAGAGAAATGAAACCACATTAAAATACCAGCATCTTAATTTTTTTTAGACATTTATAAACACAATAGGTATCTTTCCCTTACCTGCTATGATTTCCATCTTAACATTCCAGTCTTTTGCTTTCTTAAGTATGTGCTTTAAAGAAAAACAAGTAATTTTTATTCTTTGCATTCACATACATGATTAATTAGCTTCTGAAAAAGGTGTAAACTAACTTACTTCACGTGTTGATGTTTTGTGAAGAGAATAGACTGCTGTTCTTGCCATGTGGAATGCAGTCTTGAGAAATTGCATATCCATCCCTATTAAAAGCATAAAGTGAATATTGGTAATATTTGAGAACTCTTAAGTGTTACACACAGTTTAATGGGTTAGCAGATTTAATGCAAAAAGGATGTACTGTTTTGCTCAAAGAAAGTGTTCCTCAAATTTGAGAAATTACAACATACTGAAAATTTTCCACAATATAAGACAGTTGCAATGTTTTCTGACCGACATCAAAGACCTCCAATGATCATTTTGACAATATTCAAAGATGCAACGAGCTAACAAAACAGCTTTTGTAATCACATGGGGACAAGTCAAAATTGTGGACAACAGATGTTCAGTTTATCAGTAAATGGGGTTTACTCTCTGAAACATTAAGCATAGAAAAGAATATTCATGTTTTAACAATCAATTTTTGCTTACCTTTATTGTGTTTGGTTCCAAATGGGGGATTCATGATAACTGTGTCAAATCTCTTGGAGACACTATCTGACTCCAAAGAACACACGTCGCACTGAACCACATCGATATTTTTCAGCTCAAATTCATCCATGTTTCTTTTACATATTTCTAATGCATCTTCATCAATGTCAAAACCAACACAAAACCTGGAAATCATAATAGGTAGGAGTGCTACATTAAAATCTAGGACATGTAGACATGAAAGCAGTATTTGAACAGACCATTTACTCCTCATCTGTGGTCTCTGTTGTCTATTCAGTAAGGATTTCTTAATCCAAACACTTTATATGCTTACTTGACTGCCTGGAACAAGCTTCATTAATGTTAGAGAAACTTTATTTAAAACACATTTCATCAGGACGCTCACCCTGCCTCTAGCATTGCAGCTCCAACACTGAGGACGCCACATCCACACCCCAGATCTGCTACCAATTTATTTTCAATGTCATCAAAGGAGTTGTGGATAGTATACAGCATGCAGGCTTTGAAAAAGACAAGAAATCAAATTAGAATCACAGACACATACATCCCATATATAATGTACTGTATGTAACCCATTCTAGTCCTTCTGCCAGCCATGCATTATGAGCAACTGTTGGTAAGCTCTTAAAATACACCAAACTCTTAGAACACACCAAAGGTTATTTTAAGATCTCAGAAAATCCATCCCCCTTAGAATAGGAACAGATTCTAAAAAGGTCTGCTTTAAAGTGAAGTAAGTAGTGAGGTCTTTATTTATCCTCTCAAATCTAAAACTGTTACCTGCAATGTGGGGTCTGGTGGGATATTGTTCCAGGAGCAACTTGGGTTCTTCAAAAACATCAACCTGCTGTAAACAACTTTCCAGTTCTTTCAGCTTCATTTTTTTCAAATGCTTTTCCTTCAAATTAACGGGATTTGAGTATGACCAGTGTCCCTGTAATGGACAGAACGCAATTGAACAGATGTAAAGGTGTAGCTGTGCAATTTCATATACACACACAGGGGGAATTATAAAGAGAGACAAAATAATCTAGCCAGCTCCGAAAGACAAATCACGCAGGAGAAAGGTCCCAAGGACTGCTTTCCCTAATTTCTCTTTTAAAGGTGCAATCCCAGATTTCCTACATTATATCATATCCTGGCACAAAACATCTGCTGGGAAAACTAAAATAATCATTTAGCACTGCAATTCCGATGCAAACGAACGCTTCAGTCATGTGTTGGTTACTTTTTAAAGCTTTCATTCCCATTTACTGTAACGGCGATGTACGAAAAAAAAACATTTGTGATACATTTTTAAAACCTATATTGGAAAACGAGGTTATACATACCTAAAATTGGTGTTATTGCTTCTTAATTTATTTCTTTTTGCTGTCAATGTCCGTAATCACTCCGAGTAAATATCCAATGCATCTCACAAACGTCTATAAAAAAGTAAGTAAAAGATGCAAAATACACATGCTTTGGATTTTAAAACAATAGCGGAAATAACGTAAAAAGGCGAGGCAACAAACAAAACAGTCCGGGAAGAAAAGGGAGCATGAAATTGCGTTCCTACTACCGACAGTACTCCCAGCTGATTTGCTGTTCGTTATTTTATTTTTGATAGTGAATTTAATCATCCTCTGGAAGTCATCGTTCACTAGAAAGAAAGATGAATAAGACGTATTTCATTTTCGGCATTTATAAAACAATTTATAAAATAAAATGATAGCAAGTGACAGAAAACATTCATGAAGCTATATATTAAATGTGCAAATCAAAAATCCGAATTGGCAGTATTTTCTGAATAATGTTAAGTATATTAGTATAAAAAGTCTCAACGGTCCCGTTGGGTTTTACACAACACACCTTATCTAAACGCTGACACATCCCTATCTTCATGCAGATGTGAACAATTCTAATAATAATAACAATAATCATTTACATAAATTACTTATACAGCGCTTTTTCTGGAAACTCCACGCAAAGCGCTTTAAAGGTGACGAGGACTCCCCTCCACCTCCAATGTGTAGCCCCCACCTGAATGATACAGCCACAGTGCGCCAAAACATCAGCTGTCACCACACATCAGCTGTCAGTGAGGAGAGCAGAGTGATGAAGCCAGTTCATAGATGGGGATTATTAGGAGGCCATGATTGGTAAAGGCCAGGAGGGAAAGCATCCATCAGAAATTCTCGATATGTATTTTAATTAATAGCACGGCACCAGCCGTGTTCTTCTCTTTGTTACAGAGAGTGAATGCAGCTGCTTTTAGTACTGTCAGATGTACGAATGTGCCATTTTTATGATAGAGTTTATGGAATTTATAAAGCTACAGTGTCTGGCGCTTCACAAACACCAGTCGCCTAGAAAACCTAAAGAACGTCAACCTATTGCAACTGCTTCAAAACATAAGAAAAAATAGCTCCGACGTGTCCTTTAACGTCCCCGTGGTAGTATCGCACTTAGATATGTTCTTTTTAGTGCAAATAAAAAAAGAAATAAACCAGATCAAATGATGAGATCCTTATATCGTGATGATATTACAGTACGTGGTGATACGGGTCAAACTACACAGCTATATCTAATATGCCACATCCTCCCTGGTTAATGACTTTTTATTGTATTTAAACATTTCTCTGGTCATGATTTAGTTCACGTGATTTAGAGACGCACGTCGATTCAGTAAACAAACACAGAATGGAAGATTCGGGATCCGCCTTCATGAAGCCCCAGCTACGAAGTTTTGTGACGATAAAATGTCAAGGGAGGAGCTTCTATTTCGCCTGGTCTTATGAGGAGGCTTTTGTGACCACTCCAAAAAAAGCATCATACTATATACGAAATTGCTAGGTCATACTGGATAATGTAGTGCATTGTAAGAAATACATTAGAGCTGTCGCTGTATTCTTTCCTCGAAGATGCATTTTTAAACATTAATACAAGGCAAGACTAAAATAGCAGTAACACAGTGCCAGGGATCACGTTACAACGGACTATAGGAATAATACATGCAAAAAGTGGGACGTTTCTCATAATTTCCCGTTTCAGATTTTGAACGAAAATGAATGTTGATATTAATAATAATCTTGTTCATATTCTATGGATGGATGGAAATTCAAGTTACTGCTTAATATAGTTAGAAGGTAATTTGTGATTTTTAAAAGCAATTGCTTTTAAGAAAAGTGGCGATAGCACGGTGTACACCTGTGCATGCGTGCACGTTACCTAGAACTACATTTATCATAGTGAAAGAATTAAACCAGATCGATATTATGACACTTCGCCACGACGACAGCCAAGTCTAAGCGCACACAGCACGCATAGTCGAGAGCACTGACCTAACCTCGCTGCCAGGAGACATCGCGAGAAACCCCGAGACCACGGCTACAAGACAACAAAAATAAATCCCTTCTAACAAGCCGGAGTTCATGATGGCGGCGTCGCTGCTGCGCCGGGACAAGAAATCCACAGCCGCCCATCTCAAAGCTGAGCTCAACCGGATTGACAACAGCCCGGGTGTCCGCCAGCTTCAAGAGCTCTTGGACAGTGTCCTAAACCCGGAAAGGCTGGTGGGAGACGCCGAGGCCCTCGAATGGTGCAAATGCCTGCTGGCAGGAGGGGAAGGATTCGAGGAGTTCTGCAAAACCGTCCGGTCCTATGACAACGCCACTCTGTGTGGCTTGGTGTGGACGGCCAATTTCGTGGCGTACCGTTGTCGGACCTGTGGCATTTCCCCTTGCATGTCACTCTGTGCCGAGTGTTTCAACAACGGTGATCACACTGGGCACGATTTCAATATGTTCCGGAGCCAGGCCGGCGGGGCCTGCGACTGTGGGGACAGTAATGTCATGCGTGAAAGTGGGTAAGTTCTGTAGTTCTGCACCCGGACGGGTGAGGGCCCGTACTGAACACAGCTGAGCGGTTTGACAGTTTCACGTACAGCGGCGCTTACACAACGCTCTTGAGTACCGATGTACAGTACGTGCTGTCCAACTCTCCGAGATCAATGCCAGGGTTCCTTTAACAGTGTGGGAGGCTGGTTTATTTTTATCCGGAGAAAACTATGCAAGTTAATTACATTAAAGGTCTTTGTACTCCTTTGACTTCTGAATCCCTTTAATGTCTGCTCATTCTCGAGGCAAAGCAGAATACGCCGTGTATAGAGAGTATTTTCTCATCTCTGGGACTGTATGTTACAGTAGTAGTTCCCGATCATTGTCCTGGGGGGTATTTCGTTTTCTGTTTTTTTTTTTAACGCACCGACATTTATTAATTATAGGGTGACAGGTTTCGGTTCTCACGGGCGTATTTTTAAATGTGATTTCCCCTACTAAATACGGATTTTTAATCTTCGTAAGTATCGACCCTGTTTCAAATTCTGAGGTAGACAACTACCATCTTTAAGGTGTGAATTGAAACCACTCCGCAAAGAAAGAACTTCGTGGGAGTGTTCGGTAAATTGTTGTTACCACCTAGACCTGTTCGTCATCAATTCATCCTGTTAAGAGCCATTTCCTCAGCAATAAGGGTAAGGCTTACCCTTACTGTTGAGTTCACAGTGCTGAAATTGCCAGAAACACTACCTTTGAATGAGGGATATTTGAAACAAGAAGTTAGCCAAACCTCGGAGCTCAGCTGTAGCCACCAGAGACAGGTATCCTGCAGGACCAGGGGATCAGTATTTGGCAGGAATATGTTCATGAGCAATGCCAGCACCTAGTTTTTTTCTTTTGAACAGATATTCACAGCATACTTATGCATGATTAGATAAGAAGCATTTAATTTACGCTGTTAAATTGATGGCATCTGATGAAATACATTTTACTTCCAAACAGTACATTACTACAAAAGATGCAGGTGTGATGGAATAAGACTACATCTAACGAGATTCTTTACTGTGATGTTACACTGGTTATTGACCACATCAGTGCTGATTTTTAACATTATAGTTACCATTGCAGAATAAAAATGCAACCATTTTTCATGGTAGTTGTGTTCCCTTGCTTTTAATTAAAATGTTATGCAATGAGATTTGTTTTGGGGAAAATATTTAAAAACATGCAAAACTGACTTCAGTTTTTCTAAAAGGAACCAAGACTGAACAAGTCCTGAGCCTGCTCCTCAGTACTTCATAGGATATAACGCAGGTAGACCTGTTTACAGAGCGCAGCTTAAATCTGTTCAGTATTTTTGTAAAATTCCCAAGGTATTTGGGCACAAATGGAAACAAAGGGGAAAATCATTTAAATTCGAGAATAGGTGAGTACGTCTGTTCACAAAGACTTTGGAGTTTACAAAAAGCTGTTCTGCCATGATGTTGACACCAGTACCAGTACTTCTTTCAAGAAGTGATTTAATGACTACTACTAAACAAACACTACTAAATAACCTGTTTGTTCTTTTTTACTTTTTCATATCTGATTAGGAAACATGTTAGATAAAGGCATATCCACCTAACACTTTAGAGCAGGAGTTAATATATCTTATTCTGTGACCTCTGCTTTTTGCTCTGGACAAGTTCTTAATTACAGGCTAATTATTACAGTTTTCTGTTTGGGGGAATATCTGTTGTTAGCTCTTATAGAGCAAAGGGGATGTGTAATTATCAACCTTAAACGAAGTTGTGAGTTGTGTTGCTTAAAATGTGCCCAGCCTCTGGTTTAGTTCCTGGGGTGCTATCTGTGTGGCGTTTGTATGTTCTCACTGTCTTTGTATGGGTTTTTCCCTGGGCACTTCAGTTTCCTCTCAAAGTCCAAAAGACGTACTGGTAGGTTAATTCACTTGATGGGCAATTCTGAAATTGGCCTTGTTGTTAGTGCGGGTGTATGTGTATTACCCGCGATGGACTGCTGCCCTGTTCAGGGCCTACCCTGCCTTGTGCCGCTCCCCAACGATCCAAAATTGGATAAAACGTTTAGAAGATAGATGGGTGGATTTTGAGCTCAGCTGGAATGAAAACCAGCAGCCAGCATTTCTCCAAAACCGGGGTGGGACAATAGCTTTAGGGAATTTCACATTTTAAAGTGAAGCAAATTCATGATTTACCAATTTACTCTTGGCAGTGCAGAACATATGATAGGTTCTCCAAACATTCTGGTATTAGTGTGTTGATGGTTGGTAAGTTCAATTTTGTTTGGCAGTTAAACTTTGTTGACAGCTTTCAGTGTTGCAGTGAATTGAGCAAGGTGTATATTATGTGGCCATTTCAGCAGATGTATCAGAATCAATTTCATTTTGGTTATTTAAACATCTGGACATTCATTGTCATGGTTCCTAGTTAGAATGGGTGCCCTGGGCTTTCAGTGAAACAGCGACTCCTGTAATTTGCCTGGCACCTGCAGGACTGCTGTGTTGAGAGTGAGTGGAGCAGGAGTGGAACTGGAGCAGGGTGTGGTAGAGGATCTAAATGCAGTCTTTTCAAAATATCATTTGTCACCCCAATTCTGACTGCCTTGTGTCAGTCCTCCATTTTGATTTCATTGAATAGCTAACTTCAGATGGTAATGTAGTATTTCAGTATTCCATGTACTGTGAGGTGGGCGAATCTCATTATTTAGGATCTAAAAGTGGTTGAAACAGGCTGGAAATCTCTGACACAACATACTCTGCCTTTTAGACCTTGCCCCTCAGAGTTTTACTCTCTTTGGACAAAATATCTGAGCTGTGAAATAGAGATTGTGTTGATTGTCACAGTGTCCATCTGGTGGAACCTGTAGCTTACACCCCTACCAGTAATATTTAATTAACAGGAATCTAAAACCAGTGAGTTGTTGGAGCATGTGTGTTACAAAACAAGAATTGTAATGAGAAGTGTAATGCGATTGAATATATGATACCCGGTATTGACTCTTCAGTCTAGGTATAAATGTCAGTACTAGTCCTCAGTTTTAGGAAACAAAAAGAAAGCAAATCAACATTGTTTCAATTTCTAGAAAATGAAGATTCACATTACAGTAGAAATTGTGTAAATTAGAGAGCAGACACCCCTGTCATTTGCTTTACATGTATGTCTGTACCAGTATTAAACTGCATGCTTTAATAATAGTGTATATGAATTGCTGCTGTCTCTTGTCAAGAAAACTAGTAACACTGGGAAGCAAGGTGCTATGCAAATTTCATTTTCCTCCTGCTCATTCCACTTGGTGTACATTATGAATTTAGCAACATGAGTGGGGTTATTCAATTGTGAAGAGGAGGAATGCAATTTGAATGTTTTATTCCATTCAGGTGTGTCCTGGAATTATCTTGATTGAAAAGAAAATTGTAAATGAGCGCAAAGGAAGCCTTTTGTGTAATATATATTTGTTTTCATGGGCGATAAATGGTATATTTTAGTATTGAAAGGTGTCATCTGTTGATTTGAAATTATTAAATTAACATTGTCTACTTTGTTTAGATTTTGCAGCCGACACCGATCAAAAACGGGGACAAATGTTCCTTCAGTCCCCAGAGATTTGCTTTTAATGTCGGAGATGGTTCTCCCTCGCTTCATCATCTGTATCATCCAGTACTTAAGGGATGGCTACAGCGACCCAGGTGAGGAGCCCTTTAACACCTGTCCTTGAAGCTATAGAAATTGTTGACTTTTTTATTTTTTTTATTGAATTTTAATACCGAGCAAAAGAAATAATCAGGTTTTCTTCTGCTTTTCAAAAAAGTAAAAGTTTTTTGAACAGAATGTGTTCTTCAGAAAACAAAATCTAGAGTGCCAGTGCACAAAAAGTATTTTATCTTGCACAGTTACACAAATAAAAAAAATGTTCATTTCAACCCATCAAAATTCAACCTTCATGAAATGGTTGCATGAAATGATGTGTGTACCTGTACTTTTCCAATAAAAAAAATATATAGCAGGAAATGTATTCAGGACCACCAGCTCAACAATGCTTAATGTGTTATCCTTTGAAGCATTCCTGTAAGTCAGTTAAATCTTCATTCACTGATATCCTAAAATATGATTAAGGTCACAGGGAGCGGAATACTATACTAAACCCTGATCTAAGTAATTCTTACCTGTAATTTCTAGAATAAAAATAATTACTTTGCTCTTATCTGAAAATGACAGCTGCACTGCAGAAGAGTATTGAGACTATGGGACTGTGCAGAAGTAGCTCAGTGGTGGCTGTGTGTGAACACAAATTGACACCCACTGGACTTAGTAGTATGACAGGCATAGTAGGCGTGACATGGACAAATAAATTCTCCTGCAGTGTCCATCAATTCGTATTCCTGCAATTGATTGTGAATTGAAATTGGTTTACATTGAATTGGCTTGTGAGCTGATTGTACACATGGGTACAAATGATGCAAAAGACTCATTTGTCTTCTTCCCTTTTTTGCCTGGAAGAAGTGTAAAAACAAATGTTCGAAAGAGGTTGAAGAGAACAAGTACTTTGTGACTGTGAGTGTCTTGTAGAAACTGCAGTTTATGGCACTGTACTGCCTTTGTGTAGGCCGCTACCCAATGGAATGGGTAATAGAAAAGATAAACTGTAGTATCATGTTTAGTACCATCCCTGGTACAAGTTTCTTCTCTTTATGTGGTCGCTGGAATGTGAATTGTTCTGTGATTCTAGATCCGTCCTCAGAGAGGGATCTGCACAAGGTGCTGCAGCAGCTGGAGCCTCAGATCTCCTTTTTGGAAGACTTAACTAAAATGGGTGGTGCCATGCGAACTGTTCTTACAAAAATCTTAACAAACCAGCAGACCTTCAAAGACTTAAGCATGGGTACAGTTCCACTTTTCTCACTTAAATGTACTCTAAAATTAAAGAATTTCCTGCCTGTTACCTCCTGTTGCCAGTAAACAACTACAGTACAAATCCGGGAAGTTGATGGGGGGACGGACGCTCATGTACTAAGCAACTCATAAAAACGTTGCAAATGTTTTGATTAACATTTTTAGAAAATAACATGTGGAAACTTCACGTTTAAGAGTCAAAGTAGTAGATAAAGGAAGAGTGTAGCTATGATTTTTACCGTCTGTCAATGTGTTGGATGCAGTGCATTGATCTGGACTTTGCTGCAGGTACTTTCCTGACTCCGTGTTGAGTCTGTCCTTTCACAAAGTAAAT
The DNA here is from genome assembly GCF_040954835.1 of Lepisosteus oculatus. NCBI lineage: Eukaryota > Metazoa > Chordata > Actinopteri > Semionotiformes > Lepisosteidae > Lepisosteus > Lepisosteus oculatus. Next base: position 15,926,605 of record NC_090707.1, read on the forward strand.
CTTCTCTCGAGTGTGTGCATGTCTTTAACTCTGTTATCAATTTGCCAAATATGCAACTAGATGCCACAAAACAGTGGTTTCCACTGTTTCTAAGGGATGTTTGGAACTTCTTCAATAATATTTTGGCTTTTTTATATGCTTTCAGAAAGTGTTGCAGGTGGCCAGTTCAGTTTCCTAATTACAAAGGCACTTTAGTGTCATTTTAATATATATTTTCCCCTCCGTTTCTCCAAGGACAAGAAGAAAATGTATATGCGAAGAAAAACTATGACAAGTATCTCTCGGCTCTAAAAAGTTCCGGATTGGTATCCTCGGAAGAAAAGACGGGATCTGGGGGATTCGATCCCACAGCCGGAGCCGTAGCCCTCAGTATTTTAGGTGGGTCAGACACCGCAGTCGTCATGTTGTTACTTCACAGGCCTGAATGTAACCCAGATATTTGTTATGGGTGCAAATCCAAGCCGGTTGATATGATCATGTGTGTTTTGGACATTTGCTTATTATGGAGAACCTCGGTTAGTATTACCTGTGCTGTAAAAACACAGATTGTGCTTTTTTTAACCAAGTGTTATTATGTTTTGGCATTTTGCAGTATATAATTTTAAAACCCACTTTCTAAAGACTGTAAATCAATACAGATATTCAGTCTTGTCCTGATAGTACGATATTATGACAGAGTAGTATCGGAGGACAAAACTTAGAATTTGGATTTAGAGTATAATTTACTGTTTGAGAACACAATTGTCAATTTTAAAAAGCAGAGAACTATTTTTGTATGGTTTTAATATCTCAAGACCTGTGCTTCTTGTTGTATTGAAACATCTTTAATCCTCCCTTTTCTTTTTCTAGGTGCCACAGCAGCTGCCAGCCCTGAAGAACCTGTTAAAGAGGTACAGTTGGAACTCGTCAGCACAGATGTTATGCCAGACCTGAGTCCTGTCCATTTGGAACAGCTTTTAGAAGTTCATTTTTCCCAAGTCTCTTTGAAAGTTGTGTTTTCCATTGGTTTCAACAAACCTCTCTGCTTCTTTTTTTAAAGGAGGATCAGGATGGGGGCCAAGGTGTTGGCAAAAGAAAGAGAGTGAAGCTGAGTAGCAGTACCAAAGGTATATTTAAGAGTCTGAGGCTCATCTTTTTGTTGAGGCTGCACATCTTGTTTACCCTCTGCTCCATAATTACACTTGACTACTCATTTTTTTTGTTGTATTTTAGATCCGTCCATTATGGATGTTCTCAAACACAAATGCTTTTTAGAGGAGTTGTTGTTTTGGACAATAAAATATGAGTTCCCACAGAAGATGGTAACGTTCCTGTTGAACATGTTGCCTGATCAAGACTATAAGGTATGGTTAAGTGTGTGTGAATTGTTCTTCTGTAAGCACTTAAAAGCAAGTTTAACTCTTTTGCATAGAATTAATGTGCTTGCATAGTTTAAGAACCATCTGCAAACATTTGATTTGAATGTGTTTCGTACATTTGTGGACAGTGAAAGTGAACTGAATTTTAAGTTTTGATTTGTAGCACAGATGCCAAGCTGTACTGGATTGATATTTAATCAGGCAAATATGGAGGAACATAAGAATTTCAATTTCAATGATCGTGTTTTTGCTTGATCATCTTAACCAGAGATGTTCAAATTTTAGTGTTTGAAGCCCAATGGATCGTTGCCAATGAAGTTCTGGTAGTGATTTACGTTTGAACTTATTTTTAAATAGGGATCGGTTATTACTGCGGCTTGGGCTTATTTTTTAAACTCATAGATGTTTTAATTGAAAGTGCTGATGTTTTATCGAGCCTTTTCTGTGTTTTTTCTTTATATAGATTTCATTTACTAAAACGTTTGTTCAGCATTATGCATTCATTATGAAAACTTTAATGAAAAGCCATGAATCGGATACCATGTCCAACAGAATTGTACATATTAGTGTGCAGTTGTTCAGCAATGAAGAATTAGCACGTCATGTAACAGAGGAATGCCAACTTCTGGACATAATGGTCACAGTCCTCCTATACATGATGGAAAGTTGCCTTATAAAAAGCGAACTTCAAGGTAAGTTGCCCATAGGCTGTTTTTGTTCGATATTATTGTCCTTTCCAGACATTCTTTTTGCGTTTATCATTTTTAAATTTATGACAAAAGTAAAAATTGTCAGTGTCATTATGCAAGATGATTGTTTTATTTTAATTGTTTGGGTATACCAAAGATGCATACTGCATTTACATTTAATATATAACAGCAAAAAAAAACTTACTGGATTTAAAAGAGTTTAAGAGCTCTCAGTTTGGTACTCTGCCTTCATGAAAGGAGACTTTGAATGTTATATAATATTTTGTTTTAGTATCTTGCAAATTTCGGGCAGAGAGAAAGATTATTCAGATAATTTTATGAATAGGACAGAACACCTACAGCATTGTGAAAGTTTTTTATGATGAATATTTTTAAAGATTGTGCCCGTAATTATATATGACAATTTTTTTTTCATTTGGAGTTTAGTAATATTGACTTTTGTAGTGTCCTCAGGATTAGTTGCCTGTAAGGATATATGTGAAAGTATTTTTTTCCGGTAACTTCATTTGTAAAACCCAAGTGAAAAGTGTTTTTATGCGTGTTTGAGATGCATTTTTAACAATTTAATAATATAATAAAAGCTACTAAAATTGAGCATTTATTAAACTTCGGAAATACCAAGTGCATTTCAAATGGTGCTAAACATAACAATATGTGAAAATTTCACATTTAGAAAAATTGCTACACTGTGATGGAAATTGCAGAGAATATTTTTTTAAAGAAATGATGCACCATACATAGTTTCAAAGAATGCAATTCCAGTACAAAAACACCACTGGGGGAACAAAACTACCCCCAGAAAAGACCAGTCAAAAGTTACAAAAACGTTACAGGATAGATGAAGGCCAAGGAAGCATTTGGTAACCAGACTGAATGTCAGGATCTCTTTTCAGTTGAAGAATTGTTACTACAGTAAGTGATCAATGTTAACATCTCAGAATAAGTTAAATCAAGTGTGCAAGAAGAAATAAAAATGGCCTTTGGAACAGTGAAATCAAATGATATGGTCTGGTCAGTCTGAATGTTTGGACCTGGGTGCTACCTGTTGCTCCAAAGGTGAGACGGTGAATGTGAAGCTTGCAGTTCCATTTAGAGGTGTTCCAAATTGAAAATGGAAAGACTTTCATTTTTCAGCCTGACAGTGCTATCTTCATCTAATGCCGATAGTTATAGAGTATAGGTACCTTGCAGTCAGCCGCGATTAAAGGTCATTGCAATACCTGTCAATGACCCAGGCCTTTTCATAACACTGCGCATTGTCTTAGAATGCATTGTTTTGGAGATGAGATGTTTGTAAGTTATTTTTTTTTAAAGGTATTCTCAACATGAGTGTTTTGTGTGTTTCCAGATGAAGAAAATAGCCGTCACGTGGTGGTAAACTGTGGAGAAGCTCTGCTAAAGAACAACACCTACTGGCCTTTAGTTAGTGATTTTATTAATATTCTCTCACACCAAAGTGTAGCAAAGAGATTTTTGGAAGACCACTCTCTACTAATGCTGTGGATGAGCTTTGTTTCCTTTTTTCAAGGTTAGTTCTTCTTTAACCTATTATAAATGAACGCACTGATTGACATTTTGACCACTGTACAATGTACAATAACTGTTGTGCCATTTTATTTAGGTTAATTTAGCTTTTTTTGTATGCCTGGAAGCACATTTCTGTGCACTGTGTGTTATTCTTGCATTGTAAAGCTTGTGTTTTGTGAGAAGTTAAATTTAGGACATTTTTTATAAGTCATAACTCAGTTCTGTGAGATGTTGGTACTGGGCCCAAGGGAAAATTTGCCATGAGAATGTTTTGTCAAGGGCTCCTTGTTTATGACCTATTTTTTTGCCTTTCAGCCATTGCATTTACCCATACTAGACTGCCAGTTAGTGTGGACTAACATTTAAACATTTTTTAGGCTAAAATCCCATGTTAGGCCAGGCTGTGAACCAAGAAAAAATTCAGGAAAAACAATTAAAACTTTGTGTCCAGCCATTACTGAGTATGTTCATCATTTTACTGCATGCCCAACTTCCATTAACATGGCTGATCTATAAAACTGGCTCATGAACAGTGCTGCATACCAGAATGTTCTTAAAATGCATTAATATCTCGTAAGGAAATGACGCCATGCAAAACAATACATGGATTTGAATTAATGTGTTTTTACAAGCTTGCTTCCTTTCAAAAGCAAAAATGTCCAGGTTGTTTTTTAAGCTAATTTCTATTTGTTGCTAGCCAAATTTAGGATTAGGTCCTTGGTGCGTTCAGGCCATGAAACCAGAATGTTTGTGTCAGCTAAATTGACAAAAGTTTAGATTTACTGTCAGCTTTAAATACCTGTTTTTTCATAATTTAAAGGAAATATTAGATGTCTCAGGTCATCAAAATAAATAAGTGCTAGTAAATAA